>NW_018403369.1:726749-820001 GCF_002113885.1 Mizuhopecten yessoensis | reverse complement strand
AGTACGTAGTACATTGTTTGGTCCTACCTCACTCCATGTATTTATCCATTTATTGTCAATAGCTTTGTTTATTAGAGAGTATGCCTCTTCTTTAGATAAATTAACTGCACACTGAATTGTTTCCTGTTTAAGTGCATTTTTGGCTAATTTATCGGCCTTTTCATTTCCGGGAATGTCTATATGGGCTGGTACGTATTCGAATTTTACGGGGATTCCTTGATTTTTAAGAGATTGAACTGTATTTAAAATAGAATTAAGTACGGTGGTTCTTGTACTGTTTTTGGTTTCTATTGATTGCAGTGAAGATATGCTGTCAGTTAGAATTACGGCTCCTTGTTCAGGTTTTTCTTGTTCAATAATTCTAAGAGCTAGTCCTATAGCTATTAATTCACTAGTATATACAGAACAGTTATCAGTTAGTCTTACGGATATTGCTGTATTATTTTCTAATGAATATATCCCTAGTCCTACTCTATTGTTATCCGGTTTTTTTTTATCCGTCTGTGTAATATTTAGGTATATTTTTATATTTATCATCTATTATAGATAAAGCTATAGACTTAGCTGCTGTTACGACATTTGTCATCAATCGGATAGTCACGGATGACCTCACACTGACTCCAAACGAATTCGCCCGTAACGGATTTTGTTTTCCTGGACATTGCGATAAAGTCACCTGTTCCATGTGTGGAGTACATTTAAGCTCCTGGACATCCTACGATTCCGTCGAAATAGAGCATAAACAAGTGACTATCCG
The DNA here is from genome assembly GCF_002113885.1 of Mizuhopecten yessoensis. Taxonomy (NCBI): domain Eukaryota; kingdom Metazoa; phylum Mollusca; class Bivalvia; order Pectinida; family Pectinidae; genus Mizuhopecten; species Mizuhopecten yessoensis. Next base: position 819,244 of record NW_018403369.1, on the reverse strand, counting down.
ATTGATGACAAATGTCGTATAAACGATTATATTTTAAATGTGTCTGGCGCAGAACGGAGAAGTAGCGAACTAAAAAAATGCGGCGCAGAAAGAAGATTAATGAAATCATTAAATCTATGCACCGGTTAGAAAGTCGCTTCATAAAACCATAACGACTATCATTTTTTATTAATTTATGTGGAGACTTTTAAGACAACAGCTCGAGTATGTATTCGTTAACCCATGTATTGTTATTGAAATGTTAGCTGTTCAAATAAAGCATCAACTTAATCTAAAGAAAAAAGAAATCATGCATATCTAAGATTCCTTCTTTCCACACCCTAAAATCAGATGGCAGGAGTATAAAAATAACGGGAGATTTAAAAAAAAAAACACGCTGTTTCTATCGTAAAGCTTACAGTGTGTTTGTACTTTGATACACAGAGATTGACATGTCAGATATTACAACAGATTGTATCCGCCATACTTCATATCAGATTCGAGCAGATTATTAGTCAATGATTAAATGCGTGACCGTATAAAAACCTTTAAGGACTGGTCACTACAAGTGCATCAAAACTCCAAACCAGCTTGATCTTAACGGGGTTTTCTATTCAGGACAAAGTGATAAAGTCACCTGTTTCATATGCGGAGTACATTTAAGCTCATGAACAGCCTACGATTGTGTAGAAATCGAATATAAAAGGTGGTCGAACGATTGCGTATACTTACAAATGATGATACCGTAGAGTTTATGCAGATTAATTTTTGAATAACCTCATACCATATTAAGAACATTTTAAGGACATGGGAGTAGTCCTTCCACGATTTTTAAGGTAATCATTGTGCTTGTTTCTGCGTACATATTACAAGGTACACCATTGCGATAATGAGAAGCTGATCGAGAGGGGTTGGTCGTACGACTGGCATGAAATAAAAACACGAACACATAATCGAAGTAGTGGGGACATTAAAAGATCTTTGGAAAGAAAAACAATTCTCCTATGACGATTCTCTGCTTGATTTGTTTATCATGTTTAAAGAGCACATAGGCGTTGATATTTCTGGATAATTCACGATGAAAAATCATATCGAGGAGAAAGCCTTTGTTTTGCAATTTATTTATTTTACAATTTTACAAGTCCAAACACACATTATTTTAAGTTAAGTTTTAACGTTGAGGGACATCACCAGATTGGAAGGAATTGCCTTTATTTAACAATATGTGGCCTTTCATACTAACAGTAGGGGATGTAAAGATAGCGATGACTTACAATGAACTCGTAAGGTCTCATAGGTGTCTAAACACCATTAACAAAGAGTCGACATTGGGTGTATTTATATATGGAGACTACACAAATGGGACTATTAATCGCATAGACAACGAAAAAATCCCTCTGACAAGCATACCACACTATATTGTTGTTTAGGTATTAAGCAACTCTTTCCATCAAGAAGAATGGACATGATATGTAAGAATGTGAGGAGGGATAAAACGAAATTGGAGGGAATAGTTTTACAAAGAAATATGTTACCTTCTTTGGTATATATAGTCTTTTAACAATGTCAGGTAATTAAGTTAGCTGGTCCTATACACAACAGCCACCATACATCCACAGGTCACTTCACAAGTCAATCCCCTACCAATCCAAACAACAAGATTAGTACATTGTATATACATCAAACCTAGGATTTCCATCTCTACCTACAATTCAATTCAATTCAAGTTTATACCGGGGGCCTTACGACCCATAGGCATACATACATATATACATAATATTACATACATATGTGGAGAGTGATCTCTCATGACATGCATACAGAACACAGAAAGTAACATATACATGTCTGTATACGATACACAAACAACATACTAACAGAGACGGGAGGTAACTCCTCGGCAATGTTATCTTGATTGCGATTACATAAATGCCAATTATTACTAAGTTTAATGAATGTACATTTTACACCATTAGCAATAATACTTGTATTATACAGACAGACAGACATACAGACACAGACAGACAGACAGACACACACACACACACACACACGCACACACGCACACACACACAGAAGTATAAGTAATAATTATTTTTCAGTCAAGGCATGCTTTTCTTTGCATTCGAAATGATACATGAAATACATATGAAAGGTGTTTAACGATAACATTCGCTTTTAGCCAAAGTACTGATACATTATCAGTTCTCTAGAAGAGACTACACTTAATCCTTCTCAGCCTGTCTGAGACAATTTCTCATTTTCGTCATACAAGTCTAATCAAATGATTGGAACAATTTCTTTTTTTGATATATTATATAATATATAGACTTTAAGAGACCCAGTTCAGTTGACTTTTTTATAGAAAGTAACCAACAACATTTTTCTGATTTCAAATTGCCTTAAATGATCTAACTCAAATAATAGCTTTGCATTAGTCTATATTGCAAGAAAAAAGGTCAACACAATATAAGTAAACATGTATGGAACTTTATAATCATCAAATAAACACACAGTATTTGTAAAACAATTTCAATCAAGAAACGATATGGAAACCGGGTTTTTACAGTGTGTGACAGTTTATTTTAGTATTCATGAAGATTAACAACACCAGAAGTCTTTTCAAGTTAAACGGGTATGAGTTAAATTTAAGTATTTTGTTATAGAAATTGACACAAAAGTACCTTGACAAACAACTTTTCATTAGAGATGTTATTCAAAAGTATACCTTTTTTAATATAAAACCTCTAACAGATATGAAATAGTTCAAAATACACAACATTTATAAAACAATTTCAATCAGGAAACGTTATGTAAACAGGTTTATGCATAGTATGTGACAGTTTTTTTTAGTATTTATGAAGATTTACAACAACGAAAGTCTTTTCAAGTTAAATTTTTAACAGGTACATGTATGAGTTAAATTAAAGTAATTTGTTAAAGAAATTGATACAAAAGTATGATGACAGACATTTGATAACATATTTTTATTCAAAGGTATACCTTTTTTTAAAATAAAACCTCTGACAGATGTGATATAGTTTAAAATACACAACATTTATAAAACAATTTCAATCAGGAAACGTCATGAAAACAGGTTTTTACATAGTATGTGAAAGTTTTTTTTAGTATTTAAGAAGATTTACATCAACGGAAGTCTTTTAAAGTTATTTTTTTAATAGGAATGAGTTGTATTAAAATGTTTTGTTAACGAAATTGACACAAAAGTATGATGACAGACATTTTATAACATATTTTTATTCAAAAGTATACCTTTTTTAATATAAAACCTCTGACAGATGTGAAAAAGTTTAAAATTCTCAGCATTAGCAGAACCATTTCAATCAGAAAACGTCATGAAAACAGGTTTTTACATAGTATGTGACAGTTTGTTTTAGTATTTATGAAGATTTACAACAACGAAAGTCAAATAAAACCTCTGACAGACATAGTAAACAGTATTTGTAAAACCATTTCAGTCAAGAAACGTTACGAAAACAGGTTTTTAGATAGTATGTGACAGTTTGTTTGATTATTTATAAAGATTTACAAGAACAAAACTCTTTTCAAGTTACATTTGTAATAGGTATGAGTTAAATTAAAGTATTTTGTTAAAGAAATCGACACAAAATTACCTTGACAAACAACTTTTCAAAAGATATGTGAAAACAGATGTAGGATACAAGATCCATCAAAGTCGATTTGACTTTTGTCATATTACCATCTCTACCAACAACACTGATAACTTCTTAGTTTACAAACAAACTCTGTCCACATGTTAGAATAAAAATGGAATCAGCATACAATAAACTCATACTTTCACAAAGTATGTGTCTATCGAAAGCGTTAAGATTATGAAACATGGAGGGGTTATGCGGGAAAGCTTGAGACTACAGTCCTGACAGCTAGCTCCTCTACAATGGTTTCTGGAGACTACAGTCCCGAAAGCTAGCTCCTCTACAATGGTTTCTGGAGACTACAGGCCCGACAGCTAGCTCCTCTACAATGGTTTCTTGAGACTACAGTCCCGACAGCTAGCTCCTCTACAATGGTCTCTGGAGACTACAGTCCCGACAGCTAGCTCCTCTGCAATGGTTTCTGGAGACTACAGTCCCGACAGCTCGCTCCTCTACAATGGTTTCTGGAGACTACAGGCCCGACAGCTAGCTCCTCTACAATGGTTTCTTGAGACTACAGTCCCGACAGCTAGCTCCTCTACAAGGGTTTCTGGAGACTACAGTCCCGACAGCTAGTTCCTCTACAATGGTTTCTGGAGACTACAGTCCCGACAGCTAGCTCCTCTACAATGGTTTCTTGAGACTACAGTCCCGACAGCTAGCTCCTCTACAATGGTCTCTGGAGACTACAGTCCCGACAGCTAGCTCCTCTGCAATGGTTTCTGGAGACTACAGTCCCGACAGCTAGCCCCTCTACAATGGTTTCTGGAGACTACAGTCCCGACAGCTAGCTCCTCTACAATGGTCTCTGGAGACTACAGTCCCGACAGCTAGCTCCTCTGCAATGGTTTCTGGAGACTACAGTCCCGACAGCTCGCTCCTCTACAATGGTTTCTGGAGACTACAGGCCCGACAGCTAGCTCCTCTACAATGGTTTCTTGAGACTACAGTCCCGACAGCTAGCTCCTCTACAATGGTCTCTGGAGACTACAGTCCCGACAGCTAGCTCCTCTACAATGGTTTCTTGAGACTACAGTCCCGACAGCTAGCTCCTCTACAATGGTCTCTGGAGACTACAGTCCCGACAGCTAGCTCCTCTACAATGGTTTCTGGAGACTACAGTCCTGACAGCTAGCTCCTCTACAATGGTTTCTGACTTTGACTACATTTTCTGTGAAATATTGACAGAAAATGTGTAATTTTGAGCTATTTTGAAACTCTCGCCTCAAGAAACGCTGCAATAACAATATTCAGAATAGCCTTACAAATCTTTTATTTGTTAAAATAACAAACCTTTAGCAATCATGTATATTTCTGTATTGTAAAAACAGGGGTTAAAACATCAGTGTTTTGTTTTATTTTGTTCCCATTATGGATTGCAGAGTCATGTCCTCGATCAATGAACCTATGACTGCGCTTTTTACTTTAATTTATTTAAATATAACATAATATATTTTTCATTTGACAGTGTCATGGATGTAAGGAAAGCTATTCTTTTTGGTTTAACGACCAGTCCTAAATATATTCCTGGCTGGTATCGGTACGACGAGGATGGGTCAAAGCTTAACGACAAGTGTTTGGAGGACACAGACTACTACGTTCACAGAAGTGAACTGAATGTAATGCAAACCAAAATTGCGGTGAGGAAGGCAATTAATCCGTCAATATTTTACGTAAAAAAACATCTTAACAAAGGTATAACTAAACACCCAATGATTGTCCTTTACGAGATTACTATCCGGCATTCAAGTGAATAAAAATAATGTTTAGATTTATGGCGTTAATTGTGTCATTTCAGTACTGAAAGAATGATTTTGTGCGTGTTATTTTGTTTTGCTTTCATCAAAATTTTTGAATGTTGTTATTCATATTATTTGTCCAAATTTTGAAACTTGTCATATCTGAAATATTTTAAAGATTGTTCATTTTTTTCGCAGGCTATGCTTGAACATGACACACAATATACAGCGCTGGTTGATATGGGAAGCGGGAACTGTCAGAAAACACGTTTCTTCATAGATGAACTTTTGAAATATCAAGACAAGATTCACTTTTATCCCATTGATATATCTAAAGGTATGTAAACGTTAGTCATTGTCATGCATTTATAGCCTTAGATTAACAATAAAAACTGATAATGATTTATATCAATAGAGGTAGCAGTCAAAATGATACATTTAATGAACCTTTTATATACAAAGGCAGAGAATGTAATAACATAGGATACGTATGTACTGTATATCTTCTTCAGTTTGTGTATTGATCTGGGCCCGTATTCACGAAACCATTATCATGCTCAACATGAATTATGTGTTCTAACCAACTTTCTTGTACCTTGCTTACGTCATGTCAAACGACCACAAAGACAAATGTAACCATCGAAAACAGTGTTTGTCTTTAAGTCTCTTCAAAAGTGTTCCTAATCACTGACAACAGCGTTCTTTTTTATTAATTCATAACGAGAGCAAGAATATAGGCTTGAGAACAAAATCCGTGCTTGGGTATAAGAACGGTTTCATGAATACGGCCCTTGGACTCACTCCAGGAAACGAACCATTCGGTTTGTTATGTATAGCAGTTTATTTATAACCAATTAACAATAATGTGTTGATTGATATATATTTACATTTGAATGGCATTGTCACTATATAGCCTCTTTGAAAGCTGTGTCGTTGATGGGACTTTAATTACCATGCATCACGAGACACAATTATTAGCGTATTCATACAACATTGACCGGAACTACAATATCCAATATAAATAAACATGACGGCTGCTGAAATATCTCTGGGCATTGTTAGATTTGACAATGTCATTGTAAATTTATGTGCAAATAAAAAATAAAATAAAAAAACACTTTTATTACAACGAAAACAAGACCAAGGTCTGCAATATCGTACAAAATGCACATCGGTTGAAATCACCAATGCCGGCAATGGAAACAATTTTAACGCTCATGTAGTTTATCAAAAATATCGTCTGTTACACTGCACTGATCAACAGGGGTTCGTTACAAATGTCTGAAATATACATATTCTATAGACCTACTGACACATATGTTACAGACCTACTGATATGAGTCACAGCACACACAGACATTTCAGACATGCGTAACGAACCTGTGCTCCGTCGCAAGATCACTCACTTCAAATGATATCAGTTGCACGCGTCTCGCATCCATGGTTTCTCAGTTTCTGACGACATGTCAAATAATGACGCTGTTATAGAATCTGCCGACTGTTGTCAGGTTCCCATACAATCAACAAATAAATTTACGCCTGAGCAAAGTGAAATGTTCGAATTCGAGGTCGGATTTACGGTGTTCACTGTATTTGTCCATGCGCGAAATTTGTTCCGGGGAAAAATCGAAACAATTTCAAATCTAACTTTCAGCTCAGAGTTCTATTGATAAACTTAAATCACCCTATAGACATATCATACGCAATTGTATTGATACTGAATTGTGGAATAAAATTGAAGTGTTTGTTAAAATTTCAAAGTACTACTTTGTTTGCCAATCAGCACGCGACAATACACTGTTCAAACTATTGAACGAAATTGTGTGGACTGTCGATAAGGCGGGCATTTTAATTTTGAATATAAATTATAAATTAAAAAAGAACATAAGAGGCAGAGAAAACGTAAATATAAGCTAGCGCGCATTATGTTGTTTGCTTGCAAAGCTGTGTCATTCAAATAGATAATAAATACCATACAAAAACAGTTCAATGCTTAAATAATTTAGTTAACGCTGACATAAGTTATGCAGTATTTCGTTGGATTTAGATGACCTTATAATAACTTCTTCTTCAGGATGTTCTTGCTCCAGGTCCCCATTCTAGTATGGTCACTGACGATCTTAATACTATCCATAATGCGTAGCTACGAAAGCATTTTATGAAGGATCCTAAGTATCGAGAAGCTCCTACTATCAACTGGAAGGTAAATTTCAAGATACTTGGGGATATGTGGAAGATAACGCCAGAACATTAGAGAAAGTTGGATTCACTTTCAGAGTGGGTCAAATATATTGGGTCCTTCATTCATAAAAAAAATGAATTAACTTTACCTGCCTGCAGCAGACACTAGGTTCGCTCGATAATCAAGGCAACGTGTACCTATAAATTTACATAAGACAAAACACTAGCAAATCACGCTTCTTTTTTAAATTCTTTCAAAACACCAACTAATGAGAATGATACGGATCTGCCTCATATGTACTGTATTCCGAATCTTCCAAAGATTTCTAACGAACTACGTTTTATCACTGGCTCTTCTAGTTCCTCAACCAAGCCATTATCCGAACTTCTCGTTTCCACTTTCAGTACCATTTAATCAGGGTACAGTCATGTTGTGACACTCTATACACAAGAAGTGGAATTGAGGGTATGTTGAATTTGACAAATTTAAAAGATACTTAGATCTATCTTGAACATTCTTTTCAGAAATGTTTCTTCCATCATTTACACTGCTATATCTGATACCAAATTGAAAGAAAGCCTTCGTTTTCTTGTTATATGAGCATTCTTTTTATACAATGTATTTGGTTTTAAATAATATTGGAATATTTTTTGTTAAAAAATACAAGAACGGCCAATTTGAAGTATACTGAAGACGACTATCTGAAAATGATTAAGTTCCATGTCGACAATAATATATCTGTTCGGTTCAAGCAGACCGTAGACATTCCTATGAGAACAAACTGTGTCTCTCCTTTGGCTGTTTCTTTCCCGCATGTCATGCCTGCTAACAAACACCTAGCCGAGTCCGTCAACTTCACCTCCAGGTATATCAACGATGTACAATCTTCAAATTGCAAGAAATAAATCGACACATCCATCATATGAAGAGGGTATTCCGTCTTTGCGTATTGCAGAGTTATCTTCTCTTGGGAGCAGGTATTGATTGTTACGTCACTTGTTTGTGTGAGAAAATGACGTCGTTTTCTCAAAAATTGATGACGTTACTCTCACAAACAAGTGACGTAACAATCAATACCTGCTCCCAAGAGAAGATAACTCTGCAATACGCAAAGACGGAATATCGAGGGCTTGAAATAAAGGACACTGAAGACTCTTTTAGGACTCGCACAACTAACTCATTAACTATATGGTATTACTATGCTTTTCAGATAATAGCTTTAATATTTGAAGTCAACACTATTGACAACTGTCTAGATTCATAGATACATACCCGAAAAAGGCTTGAAAGGCATTTTTTGACCCCATATCAATCCTCTATCACATATTCAAATCTACTTAAACTAAACGTTAAAGATCTGTAGATTTCATTCAAAGTTGCATATGTCCACAACTACCCATTGAAATTGCTCAAAGTCACTGTATTTAACTGAAACAGTTTCTAGGTAGGGATTACAATCGTATGAAACACTTGCTGATTGGCTGATTTAGTTGTGTGAGTCCTTTTACTTCAGTCGTTTTCTTTCTATCTTTACTTACAACGTGAACAACAAGGAAGGCTGTCCACTTAGCTGTAGGTGAGCAGGACGATTTTGAGTTTCCGATGATGACCTTTCCCTTTCTTGATAGTAACATCCCTGCTTCCTTTACTTACGTTTGTACGTGTAGCAGTTTAATCGATATTCAAGGGCGTGCTCCGAATATAATGACTTCTCGCAGTAAAGTGTACTTTTTTCTTTTGCATATATGTGCATGGCGCTACTCATGACGTAGAAAGTATAAACAAAACTTTAAGGAATATAATATCCAACAATATACTGCTTTTTATTTCCTGATTGCGATTCGGTATATATGTAATGTTTTTTCTATGTTGTAGAGTTTTTGTTTGAAACCTGTGGCCGCCTGTCAGCGGAATATGCTGACAAACTCGACATTACTCCTATAGCAGCTGATTACGAAAATGGCATCAACAAAGCCAGGTATGTTTTATTATCATATAGACCTGTTGTTCATTAACCACTTTCTTCCCTCAGTTAAGTCATGATTCATTCGAAAGTCCATCTTGTTACGAATAGTATGCAATATAGAGGAGATAGGAATATGTTCAACACACCAGTCTGTAATATGCTTGTTGTAATATAGAAGAGTAAGTAAAAAGGTTATTATAGATCGTTATTAGACGGAAACCGGCACTACAGGTTTATACTCTGTCCGTTACTTTGTTACTTTGTATGCGTGTAACATTCTGGTTTTACACTCTATATAAAGAGTTACGGCCTTTTTTTATCATAATGCATTACTTTGTCCAGGTTTTATAATTTGTTACTTGCAATAGCCATATACCATTGAAGTTGTGGAACGTTGGGGTCGCGTGCCACACTATATAGGAAGTTATGCTCTTCATGCATCGTACTTTTTGTTGTCCGGATCATTTCTTATATACATTCTCACGTATAATAACCTAACGAAGTCTACGCGAGTGTCACTTTGAATTGCGGAATGTTGCTGACTGACTTCGGTGGACCTGCTCCTTCATATACATAGTTGTCACCAGGTCGGGGACTGTGGACTGCTAACAATACTCGTCCTTGTCAATTTTAATGTCATTTTTATTCAACAAATCAAACTACACGTCACATAAATACGCAATATCACGGTACATTTGTATGATAATCGGTCGAGACAACTACCATAATAATATGCATTGATCGATTTATATGCGAATTATATACAAATGATGGCCTATTATTTCGTTTTTGTTATAGCAAGTGTCCGCACTCGAAACTCATTCTTTGGTTCAGCAGTATACAGTGTCTGGAAGCGGAGGATCAAGTACGAAAACTACGACAGATTAAATCCGTGTTGACAGGTATATATACAGTAAACGACAGTAAACGGGTGGTCGGGTGGTGCAGTGGATAGCGCACTTGCCTTTTGCCGGGGTTCGATTCCCCGATCGGACGTGAAAAGGTTGGGGTCACCTGCCCGACCACGTTGGATTTCTCCTGGTACTCCGGTTTCCTCCCACACTAAGACCCCCACACGCTAACATCCGGGCCAACAAGAGTGATTAATATAAGTTGAAATTACTTGTTTCATAATTGTTGTTAAATAAAAAAGTTTATATCATATTATGAATTATATTATAGTAAACGACATAAAACAGTCAAAATAACAAATCGATCATGCACTGTAGCTCTAATTAAAAGTTTGATATGTGATATGGATTTTATTTATGCAATAATGAAATGTATACCTAAAATGTGTTGCCTCCCAGGAATTATAACGATATGAATTTAAAATACAGACAATTATACAGATGATCTTTTCCGGATAATGTAACCTAATTAAAAGGTAAACGTTCAAAAAAATGTTCATGTTTAAAACTTTTAATAAGTAACAGTATCTACATTCTCTGTATGATTTGTTCAAGAGTTGTACATGCACAACATTGATATGGATACCCTCTTAAGTGTGACATGAAGACAAACTGTTCACTTCATGTATTTGGTTAACAACCAGTTTCATGTCATAGGTTTTAGAAAATATTCTACACAACAGCTACATTGTGTACATCACATTATGGTCAAGCTGTACACTAAGTAACTGAGGTATAAATATTCTACACAACAGCTACATTGTGTACATCACAGTATGGTCGCGCTATACACTAAGTAACTGAGGTATAAATATTCTACACAACAGCTACATTGTGTACATCAAATTATGGTCGAGCTGTACACTAAGTAACTGAGGTATAAATATTCTACACAACAGCTACATTGTGTACATCAAATTATGGTCGAGCTGTACACTAAGTAACTGAGGTATAAATATTCAGCCACATTGTTTACTTGATTTTAATGGTTTTTAGCTCATCAAGTCCTTAACTAAATATGAATTGTGTCGTTTTGTCCCTGAGCATACTTCAGACCACATTTGGTTTAAATCCCTTTTGTAACGTTAGTGCAGGCAAATTCGTCACATAAGTAAGGGTTTCGATTAATAATTTGTCCAAAAATGTATGTATCAAAATGGCGACCAGCATCAGTAGAGAAGAGGATTTAACTGAAATGCCGATAGATAAATATTGTTGTAAACATACCTGAATAACGTCACGCAGCACCATTTGTGACGTCATCAGACCTTCCGTGGTTTTGCTCAAAGGTGCAGGCAGTTTCGCCACCTTCAAAGATTTAACTAAATAACAAGTAATCTAAGTGTTTAAATGGAAAATTTTGTATGTTTATGTTACACAAGTCGTACTGAAACGAACAGCTCCAAATGTGTCTGTGTGTAACAATGATTAACATTGAAATACATGACTTTTCTTAGTTGTGAAAGTTAATTTTCGGTAACTTGAAGAAACTGATTAATGTTATTTGAGAAAGATGGCTGGTATCGGCTGAGATGATGTCAATTTACATGATACGCAATAAAGACTAAGTCCTGAACAAATATAAACTTCCAAAACGCTGCCCCCCTCCTCCCCTTTGGTACTGTTGTTCTGTACTTTGTTATATCTTATCACACATAAAGGTTTACGGGGTTAATGTTGTAAATGGAAAGTACTATTGACGATTCGCTATACTGGTTAGGTATTAACGAACATCACTGGGGGGAAATTTACTGGTTTTAGTGGCATTACGGTGATGTTAGATAAATATGGAAATCATATATTTACATTTAAATTATCCTTACAGATAAGTGCTGCCTGATCTTTAGTGTGGACATTACTCAGGATAAAGAGTCTGTCATGAAGGCATACGGGGATGTACATGGTAAGATAAACCATCTCTCGTCTACGATTTTAAATTGATCAGTCTTGATTAAAATTCAATTACAAGAAATGACACTGACTATCAAGTTTATGTAGTATGTGCCTAACCTACACTTATACACAAACTTTATCTCTTTATCTTTATGCAACATTTATGAAACAAGTTATATCACTTTCATTGCTCACTCGTGTTGGCCCGGATTTTAGCGCCAATGGGTCGAAATGAAAACCGATTGCCCTATCCACTGTACCACCCCCCGCCTATCCATTCACTTCATTTAAAATATTTCTATGAACTTTATGTCTCCTGTGTATAGACAGGAAACCCATAACCAAAGGGTACGTGTTTGGAGGTTCTGCATAGTGCTTTATTGAATTTTGAACTAAAACATAATTGAACCTGGCTTTTAAAAATTGATAAATTCTATTTCACTTTATATATTCAGACATATTTATCTTTTCACCGGCAGAAACGGAAGTTCAATCATGAATAAAATGATAAAATTGTGTTGTAATTATCTTTTTCTCTGTTTACATTGTAAATAGCCATCAATTTCTATATGAACTCTATTCAACGGCTGAAACGGGAAGAGCTTTGTACTATCAACCCTGACAATTACAAATTAGAGGTCCAGTTTGTCCAGGAAGATTCACCCCACAAAATGAGCTCTGTCCAGGTTCTCCTTAGATCCCAGCTAAACAACTCGTTCAAACTACGTAAGTGTCGTCTATTTAATTCCATACATTGTAAAATATACCTCTTAAGTTCCCTTAGATTATTTCTACCATTGATGCATTGCCAGAAAAATTAAACCATTTCATCATCTTAACTCACATCTTAACAGCATAAAACCAATGTTTGCCACATATAAGATGGCAGAAAGATGTACGATAAATAATTTCAACAATCTTTCTAAAAATGAAAAAAAAAGTATGTGGGAAAAAGCTTAATCTTCATTTAGCTGTACAATATATATCTTACTTTTCAAAGGGAAATAAATCAAGTTAGTTTCGATATGATTTCGCGTGTAGGAGTGGAACGCCATATACATGTATATACGTGAAACCGTAGTTATTCTTGTGGTAAAGATCAAATAATTCTTATGAGAGATGTACGGCATAATGTACAGATGTACCGTTAGATATGCCGTGTTAGGCCTTCTGCGGTATCAACCTGTCTTATTTTTATTTGTGAAGGACATTTTAAACTTGAAACTATTCATTGTCAATTTTATTGTGATAATTTTGCTTTCCATTCAGCCTTTCTCGGTATTACAGTAGACATGGCGGAGGGTGAACCCCTGTATCTCCACGAAGGAGTCGGCATCAGTCATAAATTCACCATGCAGCAGGTCCAGAGGCTGGTTCAGGAGTCTGGATTACGTCTTGTAGAAACGTGGCAGGATGATCAACACCATGTCGTGTTCTGTAAATGTAAAGCATGAGGGTGTTTTACTCGTATTTTGGAGAGAAAAGGAAAAGAGAAGTCATGAATTCGAACTGTAAAAAAGACTTGCTCCAGAAACCCAGAAATACTGTTGTTTATGTGTTACGAAACTGAAAATGAATATGAATTATTCATTTTTTGCTTGAACTGTTACATTTCTAAAATATTGAGAAGGACTCCAACATTCCTGACCGGAAATGATTTATAGACTTAGAAAACATAAGAATTTAGACAAAGTACAATGTACCTACATGGTTGAAAAAAACATTTATGTTTAATCAAAACTGGACTGATTAATTGACAAAAAAATATTGATAGCTTCGCACGAAACTATTAAACAAAAACAAAAACAAAAAACATTTTATCAATCATTGAAATTATGTCAAGAACCGGTATGTTTGTATCTGTCTATCATATTGCTCAAAATATATGAAAAGAAAGATGAAAGAAAAGAAAATGTATCCATAAACTGTAAACTTAATTTAGTTATGTATATAGACCATGATATAGAGGAGAGAGATTATATAATGCATGAGAATATAATGTACGTGTTCAATATTCCTTGCATTTCCAAATGTATACGCAAGATACATACTGTGACTTTGTGATTTACTGAATATCTATTACAGGTGTGCTAGGTTGAAATAACTATCGTCTTAAAAAATGATTTGGCAAAGAAGGCCAGACCGTCCTCCAAATTACATGCATACACAACCAGATAAGCTTATGCATATACGTAACTCTTCGGCTACTTCAGTTGTATTTTTAATTAGGAGAACATTTGTAATGTTTGTCCTCATTTATAAAAAGGAGTATAGAACAAATTTCATTTTATTAGTTTGATTTTTAAACTTTTTACATATAATTTGTACGTACCGAAAGAAATATTGAAATCGTCAAACCATTTGTTTTGTTTTGAAGCACGGAAATGTAACTAATGAATGCTTTGTTGTTGGTGGTGTCGTTGTTCATGCAGGTATTATCATTGAAAGCTACTTATTAACAAATATTTTTTAAGGTTTGAAATGCATCTTTTTAACATTTATGAGGGTATGCAACACAGTTCCGTTCAAACATATTCCATGATGCGCGTTAGCAAACCTTATATTTACATTCTATTACATCCACTTTTATTATTTAAATTTAAAAAAAAATAATCTTTTTTCACGTTAAAAAGCAAAACACCGTCATAAAAACAACATTAATTGAACAGACTTTTTCGCGGGAAAGATGATGCGTGGACAATGGTGACGAAATACACATTGCAACGGACGCTAGTGTAAATTCTGGAGAACAGTGAAGTATTTTGTTCTGTTGAAAAAGGACCTGTTATAAGATCTTATAACAGACACGCCTCGGTGGCCCACCATAAACATGACGTGGCCCGCCATAAACGTCACATGACGTGCCTTGATTCAAATCTACAGTCATTCCATATTCTAGGGACACGTCTGCAACGTCGCTGTCAGACATGTGCTGGAGCACAGGGGTTCGTTACAAATGTCTGTGGCTGAAGCACAGGGGTTCGCTACAAATGTCTGTGACTGGAGCACAGGGGTTCGTTACCAATGTCTGTGGCTGGAGTTTGAACACGACGTATTTTAGACGCTGAATACGCGGACTTAAATATCAGGGTGATTTATTGTTGATAATATCAATAAATATTATTAAAATATATTAACATGTATTTTAACCGTTGATAAACAATCTTGTTGTTTTGTTTTGGTTTGATTGTGTGTGTGTGTGTGTTGTGGGGTCAGAGGTCATGCAACGGTACATGTGAGTACTGTTAATATTACTACACACTTGCTTTTATTGAATCATGCAAACATTTTTAGTTGGTACTGTTATCTAGTGGCACTGCAACACACATCTAAATAAAAATGAATAAATTACATTAATCAGTTTGGAAGTTTCAAAGTTTTTAGCACAAACAATGTACGTATTAAACGTGTCGCAACATTTCACAATTTGTGTGAACTTCCATAAAATGTAGTTGGTCACCGTTTTGATTCAATAATTTTAAATTGTATAAAACATGTTACAATTGTGTCAGGAATAACATCAGGTGTATAAAAGTGAAATAATGTATTTGGGCTTGTGATTAACAACATTTCTAATTTTAATGAAAACTACGAAAACCTATGTTTTTGCAAGAAGAAATTTAATGAGCAAAATACTTGTTACCTGATATACGGGGTCCTATTGCTAGACTTTGTACCGACAGTTGTGGGATCGTACAATGTTACACGTGTGCCCGGTGTGCCCACCATGTGCGTACGATTACAAAATGTGCGATTGTAGCATAATATTAAACCTGTCCTGTAACCGAGCAATCAAAATATAAAAGGAGGCAATCATTACGCCATTCAACCACACTACAGCAATGCTATTGGGACAAAGGAGAGCAATCATTACGCCATTCAACCACACTACAGCAATGCTATTGGGACAAAGGGGAGCAATCATTAAGCCATTCAACCACACTACAGCAATGATATTGGGACAAAAAGAGGCAATGATTACGCCATTCAACCACACTACAGCAATGATATTGGGACAAAGGGGAGCAATCATTACGCCATTCAACCACACTACACCAATGATATTGGGACAAAAAGAGGCAATCATTACGCCATTCAACCACACTACAGCAATGATATTGGTACAAAGGGGTTCAATCATTACGCCATTCAACCACACTACAGCAATGATATTGGGACAAAGGGAGGCAACGATTACGCAATTCAACCACACTACAGCAATGCTATTGGGACAAAGGGGAGCAATCATTACGCCATTCAACCACACTACAGCAATGATATTTGGACAAAAAGAGGCAATCATTATGCCATTCAACCACACTACAGCAATGATATTGGGACAAAGGGGATCAATCATTACACCATTCAACCACACTACAGCAATGATATTGGGATAAAAGGGAGGCAATCATTACGCCATTCAACCACACTACAGCAACGATATTGGAACAAAGGGAGGCAAGCATTACGAGCACAATCACAGATATCGGTGCAAAGGGAGGCAATCATTAAGCCTTTCAACCACACCACAGCAATGATATTGGGACAAAGGGAGGCAATCATTAAGCCATTCAACCACACTACAGCAATGATATTGGGACAAAGGGAGGTAATCATTACGCTATTCAACCACACTACAGCAATGCTATTGGGACAAAGGGAGGCAATCATTAAGCCATTCAACCACACTACAACAATGATATCGGTACAAAGGGAGGCAATCATTAAGACATTCAACCACACTACAGCAATGATAATGGGACAAAGGGAGGCAATCATTAAGCCATTCAACCACGCTAGAGCATTGATATTGGGACAAAGGGAGGCAATCATTACCTCATTCAACCACACTACAACAATGATATTGGGACAAAGGGAGGCAATCATTCCGCCATTCAACCACACTACAACAATGATATTGAGACAAAGGGGTCAATCATTACACCATTCAACCACACTACAGCAATGATATTGGAACAAAAGAAGGCAATCATTACGAGCATCCATCAACCACACTACAGCAATGGTATTGGAACAAAGGGAGGCAATCATTACGCCATTTAACCACACTACAGCAATGATATTGGACAAAGGGGGGCAATTATTACCCCATCAACAACACTACAGCAATGATATTGGAACAAAGGGAGGCAATCATTACCCCCATCAACCACAATACAGCAATGAAATCGGAACAAAGGGAGGCAATCATTACCCCCATCAACCACACTACAGCAATGATATTGGAACAAAGGGAGGCAATCATTACCCCCATCAACCACGTTACAGCAATAATATTGGAATAAATTGAGACAATCATTACGCCATTTTACCACACTACAGAAATTATATGGAAGCAAAGGGAGGCAATTATTACCTCTATCAACCACACTACAGCAATGATATTGGAACAAAGTGAGGCAATCATTGCGCCATTCAACCACACTACAGCAATTATATTGAAACAAAGGGAGGCAATTATCACCCCTATAAACCACACCACAGCAATGCTATTGGAACAAAGGGGGGCAATCATCACCCCATCAACCACATGACAAAGGGTGACAATCATTACCCCAATTAACCACACTACAGCAATGATATTGGAACAACCGTGGGCAATCGTTACGCCATTTAACCTCATTACAGCAATGATATTGGAACAAAGGGAGGCAATCAGTACGTCAATTACCCACACTACAGCAATGATATTTGAACAAAGGGTGGCAAGCATTTCGCCATTAACCACACTACAGCAATAAAATTGGAACAAAGGGTGGCAAGCATTACGCCATGAACACACACTACAGCAATGATATTGGAACAAAGGAAGGCAAGCATTACGCCATTAACCACACTACAGCAATGATATTGGAACAAAGGGTGGCAAGCATTACGCCATTAACCAACACTACAGCAATAATATTGGAACAAAGGGTGGCAAGCATTACGCCATTAACCCACACTACAGCAATAATATTGGAACAAAGGGTGGCAAGCATTACGCCATTAACCCACACTACAGCAATGCTATTGGAACAAAGGGAGGCAAGCATTACGCCATTAACCACACCACAGCAATGATATTCGAACAAAGGGGGGGGGGGCGGTAATCAGTACCCCATCAACCACACTACAGCAATGATATTGGAACAAAGGGAGGCAATTATTACGCCATTCAACCACACTACAGCAATGATGTTGGAACAAAGGGAGGAAATCAGTACGTTATTTATCCACACTACAGCCATGATATTGGAACAAAGGGAGGCAATCACTCCCAATCAGTACGTCATTTACCCACATAACAGCAATGATATTGAAACAAAGGGAGGCAATCACTCCCAATCAGTACGTCATTTACCCACACTACAGCAATGATATTGGAACAAAGGTAGGCAATCAGTACGTCATTTAACCACACTACAGCAATGATATTCGAACATAGGCAGGCAATCAGTACGCCATTTAACCACACTACAGCCATGATATTGGAACAAAGGGAGGCAGTCAGTACGTCATTTACCCACACTACAGCAATGATATTGAAACAAAGGGAGGCAATTATTACCCCCATCAACCACACTACAGCAATGATATTGGAACAAAGTGAGGCAATCATTGCGCCATTCAACCACACTACAGCAATTATATTGAAACAAAGGGAGGCAATTATTAACCCCATCAACCACATTACAGTAATGATATTGAAACAAAGGGAGGTAATTATCACCCCTATAAACCACACCACAGCAATGATATTAGAACAAAGGGTGACAATCATTACCCCCCATCAACCACACTTCAGCAATACTATTTGAACAATCCTGGGCAATCGTTACGCCATTTAACCACATTACAGCAATGATATTGGAACAAAGGGAGGCAATCAGTATGTCATTTACCCACACTACAGCCATGATATTGGAACAAAGGGAGGCAGTCAGTACGTCATTTACCCACACTACATCAATGATATTGAAACAAAGGGAGGCAATCATTGCGCCATTCAACCACACTACAGCAATGATATTGGAATAAAGGGAGGTAATCAGTACGTCATTCAACCACACTACAGCAATGATATTGGAATAAAAAGGATCAATCATTATGGGCATCAACCACAATAAAGTAATGATATTCAAACAAAAGGTGGCAATCATTTGTTTTTATTTTTTATCATGTTTCACTTTTGATTGTTCACATGTTAGTACACAGTGGAGTAGATGACAGTTGTTACATTGTATTACACATTGTCTCGCATACTAATGAATTCTAGCTTCTTTTTCATTTTGTTTATTTTTCATGTACAATAACAACTGCTTGCGCTCTTATTATTAGGTAGAAAACAATTCTAGATATGATTAACATCGATAGCAAGAATGAGCAAAATATGGATTCAAATTCAATTAACCAATGTTCAATGCTGTGCTGATAACGGCCCACTTCGCTACTAATTGGTCGGCTTTTGCTCGGGGATATAACAGGATACATTGATTTTCAATTAGCTTATAGTTTGATATTGCAGAACGGACCCCACCAATAGTAGGCATTGTATGTTTGTTTCTGCATGAGTATGATGATGATACACGTATTCACACTTTCATTTTCAGGAGTGTCATCTTCAGAGATTGTTCGTCATCTTCAAGACAGAGTGTCGAATCATCTGTATATTGACTTAATAGGTATTCAGAGTGGTCAATATTAAGCCCTTTAATATCAGGTTTAAATTTTAAGGAACTGCTTAGTAATTCCACAGATAAAATAAACAAATATGGGGAAAGAGGGTTCCCTTGTCGAACTCCTCTTTTAAAGTCAAAGAAATCCTGATCCGTGATTGTTATTATAAATACAACTTGTTATATTTTTGTAAAAAGTTTGTATCCACTGTCTAATAATAGGGCCGAATCCTTGAAACGTTACAGCTTTTTGTATAAAATGCCATTCTAGAGAGTCAAATGCTTTTTCGAAATCTAATAAAATAAGTAGCCCTGGAATATCTTTTTCATTATTTTTTTTCAATAAGACCATGTATATCGTTTTGTATCTGGGTTAGACTCTCTCCGTATATCGAAAATATCTAATGTTGACATCATATCCAGAATTTTAGCTTGACTATTTGTATTATTTTTATTTTTGTAATTAACCGTGTCTAAGTTATAGTTCTGTGGAACATTCCAATCTCCACATATAATGATAGAGTTAATATCTAGTGTTTCAAATTTTCGTTGATGCCAGTCCACCCGGCAGTTAAAGCATCTACGAAACCATACTTCCATTCATTAGGTTCTTTCAGAAAAGTCAATTAATATATGCTTACATTATCAAAAAAATCAAAGTTTCTGTTTTCGTGGCCATGAAGCAACAAGTTATGCATTTTGGTGTATGAATGCTACAGTGAATTATCACAGTAATATATGAATATATCACGGTATATTTTAGTTCAAGATATTGAAAAAGGTACTGAAATAGTACAAAATTCTGGTGTACACATAAAAGGCACTGAATGGAACAGCTCCTCAGTACCTACAGGAGTTAGGTATCAGCCGTCACGATCACTGCGGTCGGAGTCAGAATCTGTGTTGTGTGTCCCAAAATCTCGTACTGTGACCTACGGAAACAGATGCTTTGGGAGGGTTTCGGCTACGTTGTGTAATAGCTTACCATCTGCAATTAGAAAGTCCAATACCCTGGCCAAGTTCAAGAGGGACATCTAAACTCACCTCTTCACGTCTGCATTTTAGAATCTTTGCAAAGACGTTATGTAAATACCACCCTTTTATATGTTTAATTATGTGCACATTGCTTGCTTAAATGTTTAAAAGTGATCGTAAGCCTTTGTTTCTTGTTTTCACAATTATAACCATTACTATTATCCATATGTTGTAAAGCGCTTTAGAGTAATTTTACAAATTATATAGGGCGTTATATAAATGTTGTATATTATTATTATTATTACAAGCTAACCGGTAATAAGATTTATATATATATTTTAAATGCCGCCGTGACTATTATCCATATTTATTATTGAAGATTTAAAAGAAACTGTGGTTAGGTATACATGTAGCAAACACTAGTGAAAGCAAGTGTTTTTTTTATAAAAGCAATGGATCAAGTCTTGAGTGTAATCAGCCCAACAGAACTCAAAATATAAGTAGTGCATTTTATAAACTGATTCTCTATTCATATAGTAACAGTGATAGAGACCTAACACCCGGGCCTGGAAAGTTGTCCCAAGCAGGCACTTTCTTTGAAGAAGCACTGTAAAAAGTCAAGAGTGTAATCAGCCCAAGAGAAATCAAGATATTGTGCATTAGTGCATTAAACAGATTTTCTATTTAGAGTGACCCATTGACCTTTGACCACTGGACCTGAAAAGTTATCCCAAACAGGCACGTTCTTCCAGGAAGGACAAGTTAAAATCTGAGTGTAATCAGTCCAACAGAATTTGAAATACAGTGCACAAACTGATGTTCTATTTATAGTAAGTGACCTTGACCTCTGATATCAAAGGATGAAAAGCTATCCAAAAGGTTAAGCAAACATTTTATTACACTGCATACAGTCCATGTATGCACACACACAAGGTTCTATACTAAAGTTGATAAGTTGGTTTTAATATTCATATGTTTTTTTCTGTATGTTATTACTATCTCCATAACATATTGGATGAAGTTGCTAAGTGTTTAAATTGAATAGAGACGGGACACTACGCAACGGGACAAGACGGGATGCCGGGCGCCGCACCAGGGCCAAAGCTCACTTGTCCTTGGCAGGTGAGCTAACAACAGATAGAAGGACAAACGGAAAATCTGATTACTAAAGATGTGCAGGGGTCCTCACAACAAATTGTGTAATTGAATCGGAGAACCCCCCTTGTGGACACCACTACTCCCCATAGGGAGCCAGAGTATTATGAGAGAGACTCTCTGTGAAACGGCATTCAGTCTTCTTAACCAAGTAATGCTCAAGACCATTGGTTTGAAAACATCATCAAGCAATACAGAAGGACTTCAAATGATGTACTGTATCAGGTGATTTATGTCACATGTTATGTTATATTACAGCCAGGGTCAAATGAGGACGGGTGTCACCTATAGAAGAAAGCTGCAATTCGAAGAAAGTGCATGTGTTGACGGAACAAATACAGTTACTTATAAGAATTTCCTATGTGCAAAGGGCTATAACTCCAGAAAAACTAGAACATGGACACTGGATTCTAACTCAAACTGTAATCCATTATACATGTATACTAAGTTGCAAATGATATGGAAAACAGTTAATTATGAGAATTTCCTATGTGCAAAAGGGCCATAACTCCAGTCAAAAATGGAATTTTAATACATGGTTCAAACTCTGTAATCTATTATGATAAAGCCACAAACAAAGTTTCAAATTGATATGGCAAGCGGTAGCGAAATAAGTCCAAACAAAAGTTTATTTTGATAATTTCTTATGTGCGAAGGGCCATAACTCCAGCAAAAAAAGGAATGTTTACACGGGATTTGAACTCAAACTGTAATCCATTATGACAAAGCCACATATTAGGTAACAAATTGATGTTGCAAGTGGTAGCGAAAAAAAGTCTGGGAAAACATTAATTATGAGATTTCTTATGTGCGAAGGGCCATAACTCCAGCAACAAATGAAATATTGACACAGGGTTTGGACTCTAACTGTAATCCATTATGATAAAGCCGCATACTAAGTGGCAAGTGGTAACGAACAAAGTATGGCAAACAGTTAATTATGAGAACTTCCAATGTGTGAAGGGCCATACATGTAACTCCAGCAAAAAAATAAAATATTAGCATGTGATTCAAACTTAATCTAATCTGTAATCTATTATGATTAAGCCACATACAAAGTTACAAATTGATATGGTAAATGGTGGCCAAACAAAGTCTGGAAAACTTAAATGTGACTGCCGCCGCAAATGACAATGTGTGATGACGGACAGACTGATCCTTAAGTTTTCGCCATGCTTCTCAGGCGGCACAACCAAGGAAAGGCAGAACAGTGAAGAAAGAAAGGAAAGATTTAAGATCCCAAGTGTGTTGCAATGGGGGCAGAAGATCTATTTTGGTCTGTTCAATGTCCCCCAAGTAGTAGACATGAAAATAAATCCCCGATTCTTAAGGGGGCGAACTTTTAGCCCCTCCCCCATGTACATTGTATGTAAATTATGTTTTGATAGATTCGATGACTCGAGTAGAAAATTGTTTGATTCATGTAATCTTGAAAAAGAAAGTAAAGGGACATAACTCTTTATGTAGACTCCAATATAAGTAATTTGTGCTGATCTGACAGATCTGTCAATTCAAGATCTATCTGTACACCAAATTCAAGAAGAATTACACATTATTATATGTTTCGCATGTCTGAAATTGTCTGACATTGTCAGTATGGTAAGTTTTAAGCAAAACTTCAAAACTTTCTAAAATTTCTGGATGTTTTTTTCCA
Source organism: Mizuhopecten yessoensis (assembly GCF_002113885.1). Taxonomy (NCBI): domain Eukaryota; kingdom Metazoa; phylum Mollusca; class Bivalvia; order Pectinida; family Pectinidae; genus Mizuhopecten; species Mizuhopecten yessoensis. Next base: position 795,434 of record NW_018403369.1, on the reverse strand, counting down.
AAAACAGCGGGAAGAAAATCTACATTTTAAAGAAAGTGGTAGCTATGGGAGCACCCTATATATGTTATAAACAAAAAAATATTGGTACCTTGCAAAACAAAAAGCAAATTTCGCAAAACCACCAATTCTCAAAAATCACCTAAACATGACATATTTTATCTAAAAGGAAACTTGGAACTTACAGAAGTAACAAACTATATCCGATATATAACAGAAAAAAATGTGAGGAAATCATGTGAGGGACACAACTCACAGAAATATTATCCAAAGGAAGACAATCAATCATAACCGCACAAATACTTAGAGTACCTAGCAAGTGTTCCTAGTTTAAAACAGAGAGTATGAGTATTACTTGAAACAAATTTTAAAATTATATAAGAAATAATTCTCAGGGACACCATCTAAATGAAAATTAATTGATTAATATAACAGTCGAGATGCATTAAAAATCCTCCCCACATGGAAAGTAAAACAAACAATACAGTAAAATGTTCAAACCCGGCGTGCATGGTGTCAAGTTTCACCTTTTGGCCTTTTGTAACTTTCAGCTTTCTTGGCGAATTTTGTGCATTTTTAAATATCTCTCATTCTCATCAGATGTATATGAAGTGCATAACAAATGGAAAAATAAAAATATGAATGATAAACTGGCAGAATAAGATGTATAGGAAAGCAAACAAAGGGGCACAACTCTTCAAGTTCATGAAAATCCAGCCCTTACTTTCTTCTATTTTTAGGATGATTCCATACCAAAGTCAAATAACTTTGCCTACTGCAACTTCTGACAGGTCAATGACCCTTGATGAGACTTATTTAGCTGTCAAAAATCAGACCAAAAAATACTGCAGTACAATTTTATGTCAACTTACGTATTAGTGGATTTTAACACCACTGTAAATATGAATGTTGAACAGAAATATTTTAACATTTAAGCGAACACATTTTTTTTTACAATCCTTTTAATAACAGATTTAGGGAATGAAGGGTTTAAATGTTGTTTGTTGATGTTTAGTGGATCGAAGAGATACATGTATAACATTTTTTTTAAACACAGATTTCTAAAAGATATGATTAAGGTTTCAGACTCTTTTTGGTTACCAGTATCTTGTGAGGAAACTCCATGTATTGTAGCAGAAAAACGTCAACAAATAATATGAAGTGTAGTGCAGTTGATATAGAAAGCTCAAATCCTGCTATATATTTGTAGTAAAGTTGTCAAAGAATCAGATATTTGGCAGACCTTTCTTATACATATGACTTAAAAAGGGTTGCGAGGATTTATAAAACCCAAAAAACAAACTGATTCCTATCCCTTATTCCGTCTTTGCGTATTGCAGAGTTATCTTCTCTTGTGAGCAGGTATTGATTGTTACATCATTTGTTTGTGAGAGTAACGTCATCAATTTTCGAGAAAACGACGTAATTATCTCACACAAGCCAATGATGTAACAATCAATACCTGCTCACAAGAGAAGATAACTCTGCAATACGCATAGACGGAATACCGAGAACAGTGTGGAAATATAGATGAACTGAAGGTATTGAAAATAACGTCAGGTAATTCGAGTAAAATGGACTTCCATCATAATTTTACATATTCATAATGTGTTTATACAGACTCCCTTAAAAAAAACACATTCCATACATGTTTTCAGCCTTGTTCTCTAAGCTTTCAAATTATTGAACCTGGCACAGGGACAAATTACCATCCTATGGTCCCCATTTTTTATATCATACATTATATAATACACATATATTAGAAACTAATACCAAGTTCCTGTGCATGTAAATAATAATGGCGGCGCCCAGTACCAAGTTGCCTTGTCGACTATATGTCATGATTTATGTAAAAAAAACAATGGAGGACAATACTTAAAAAAACATTTTCTGTATATGATCAGTTGGTAGTGATAATTGACCATATTCTAACTGTAAATGATAACCAAGGGAAATACATAGGCGACCAGTGCTGAAATAATCTTGAAAGTTTAAAGTTTTGCTAGTAAAGTGTCTATGCAAGGTGGCAGGGGAGGGAAATTAAACACAAGGCTAAATCTGCCAAGGTTGAATAGTACAAATTTAAATTATGAACCCTTGGCTATTAAAGATGGTGAGATAACGAGGTAAGTTCGTAAAATAAGATGTGTCTTCAGCAGTATGCTCCAGTGAAATTACACTATAAAGTCAGCATCGGTCCTGCGCTATCACAAGGAGACAAACATGAACATACCATAGACTCCAAAAACACAAATTAAATATGCACAAACTCACCACACGCATGCATCTAGCAAATGGGGGAGGCCATCCTTAAATGACCATGTATAGCTGTTGATAGGACGTACATTAAACAATACTAAATCAAACCTGAAGTTTATTTTGACATAAAGATCTTATTTATTTGGATAATTTCATGGAAATGATGACTTGTTATTTTAAACAAATGATTTGCTAATTTCAGCTTGCATGCACTGTATGAATGTTATTTTAATAACATTGTACCCATATGAATCCATGATTGTCGTGAAGTGGTGCTTTATTTGAATTTAATACATTTGATGCTCTATTACCTGACCTGGAACGCATTCGTAGCCATACCGAGACAATACAATACTGTGGTATAACTGAATATATATTGTGTACATAGTTTAAGCGTCTGCGAGACCAGCTGTTCTAACTTACAAACGTCCAGGTGACGAGAAAGAACACGAGAGAAATGTTTTTGACTTTTGACAGGAGCTGTAGGCAATTCACACTTTTCAATTTGTACTATTCTTCTTTTTGGATAACAACGCTTTAACCTGTAAGCGATAAATACATCACTGGCGTCAATCCGAGCAGCATCAATACTTAAAACGTCTTTTAATATTAACGGCTACCAAACCCTTGCTCCTGGTTACAAATAAATGCTATGTCCCAATCACCTGCCCTCTGGACTGGCTTTTAAGTAAGTTGTTTTAGTGCCAAATTTTGTACAGCATGATTATTTAGCCTCTTTATCTTAATCCATCCAACGTAGGTATCTTGTGATAAAATTTGTTGTTTGCCTTACACTGTAACAATGTTTCAAGCTCCTGAGAGCTTATGTTAACTATGACATATATTTAACGTAAAATAATGATTCTTGTATATTTTATTTTGAAGTAACATGCCACTATGCTTTTATCCGATAATTTTAAGATAAAAAAAACCCACACACACACACGCTTTTAATCACGAACTTTTCCTTGAATGCGCCTATGTATAATCTTCGGCACGATGAAGGACATAAGTTAACTTAAGGTATACTGTTGATGCCGACATGTGCAAATGTATGTAAACTGTAATACGAAAGTAGGTCTGTGCGATCGCAAACTTTTAATGCTGATATTTCCGCATACATGTCAGTTAGTACTTGATGTGATAGCAATGGATTAAACGAGTGTTACCTTGTGTTGGATTCTAGCACATCAGTGTCTCAATACATACGGTATTAATCTGTTAATGTTCGATAAACGTCTGTTTATTATTACTGTCCTGATTATGTTGTGAGCTATTTCCGGGTCACGTTCTCGTATCAAGTGCGCTTCCGGTAACGTCATAAAATGCAAAATCTTTTTGATATTTATTAATAAAAGATAGTTTAAAGAATAAACTAGTTAATGAAACAAATATCAATTATTTACATTTACATTGTAAATATTATTTTCTTGAAAGTTTGCGAAGCAGACGACGTTTGATCATAATCTGGAAACTAGAACATTTTTTCCCAAAAATGTGTTTTAACATTTGAAAGAAAAAAAATTGAAGGGGAAAAAAAACAATTTGTTCTTTTATGAATTAATGAAAGTGATACAGAAAAGAAATATAGTAAATAACTGATAGTAAATTTATCAAAAACATCATCCTTAGAGAGTATGTTCTGGGCACGATCGTTTAGAAGCTTTGCAATACTTTAAACTCTTTCAAACGCGCATCAGCTCGAGATTAGGTCCTGTTTACAAAATGGCGACTGGAAGTAGCAAGGCGGATTAAATTGGAATTTAAATTGCGTTTATTTCGGCAAGTAAGCATTGTTCACAAAGCCCATGTGATCTGTTCATCTAATTTAGTCAAGATGTACTCAGAACAGTCGTTGTTTAGTCGTTAGGGTCATTTACAAAATAATTAGGATTATTATATATAAACTTATTGTAATAATTATTATTACAGGAACTGTCAGCAGACGTTCAAGTGGAGAATGCAGGTCGTCTCCGGTACACCCTTCAATCCATACAGAGGTCCAAACTACTCTTTCAATGTTAAGAGGGGCAGTGTACGATTCGACACTCTGTCGAATCTGCGGGGAGGCAGAACTGCAGCAAAAGGCACTGTGGGTCGAGTGTTCCCGCCCAAATTGCAATATTGGGTTCGACATGCCCAATGCCTGGGTCTCATGTGCAAGACACAGGCGCCTCTCTCTAAAGTGAAGTATATGAGTCCCAACCATATAAATTTAATTGAAAAGTAAAACGGAGAATTTCTATAATATTTTCTGTTTTTATTTAGTTATGAATTAATCTTACCTTTGCCAACCTGTCCACATTTCTACACACATTCAACCATGTTATATCTGTCGGCACACCTGTCGGTATCATGTGCTTTGTTTACCAGTTTTTAGTTTCTAAGACGAAGTCTCCTCCTTCTCCTTTTGTATCATTTCCCGAAACACTGTGCGATTCGTGTTTTTAAATGAACGCAGATATTTCATGTGGACATTGCATTCGAACCAACGAATCTCTTATAAATGTCTCGATGGCATGTTGAGGCCAAAGAATAATGCGTCTTAACGTTAAATGAAATTGAATACCCCTTGTGGTTTTTATAATGTACGTGAATAGGAATACGAATTGCTAACAGCCATGAGTAGTACTGGGTATCTATGAAATTGCAATAAGTAATGAAATTCTTCATCCCCACTTGTCGAATGTTATGAAGTTTAATCATTATTTAAATCATTGTTTGTCATAGTTGCGTTGTCCGGATAATTTACATTCTACACATACCGCTCGTTAGCATGCTGGGGTATAGGTTCAGCTGCTGTTAGTTTGTAAATGTGGTCTGACCCGTCCATCTGCTGTGCAGTGAACCCTGTCTTATTTTTCTCAGAGATGAACTGGTCTCTGAAATGTATTAACCATTTGCAATGCAACGGCATTTCCTTTCCGCGTTATCGTTCAACTCTGTGTATTGTTTAACTTAATCGTGAAACATAATGTCTGATGATGTAGTATTAGTATCTTGGCCTTAATGTATGATAAAAAACATTTCATATTTATTACCTACAATCGGAACTTTATGATTATAGGAGAGGCTCCGAATAAAGGAAATATAACCGGGAACACTCGAGCGCGTGAGATACATACAATCATGTATTTCCCGTCATGTGATCAATGAAATACAGTAACACATGGTATTATATAAAATATTCCTAATATTAACGCTGATGTATCTGCATATGTTGTTAAGGGTCAATGGTTTTGATGAAATACCTATACTTCTTGAAATATGGTTTTTTTTGGTGCACAGTGCTGTCGGAACTTGGCAGTAAAAAATGCAATGTTGCCCCTGTCCACCTTCAGCCAATTTAGTTATGAGGTGTTGCATGTGAAAATGTTCCATGTAACAAAAAGGGAAGGGTAAATCGTGCACTCTACTAAACACTATATAGTGGTCACGCCAATTACATTCAATAAGTCCTTAGTTTGAAATTGGTTGTATTATGAATCATCACACATTTTAGGATATATACCTGGTTGTTGTCGTAAAATGTAACAACATCGGCTTTTTTCGGACAAGTCAATGGCCCCTGAGAGTGGTGCTTGTTCCAATTGGCCACGGACGTGTAGGATCCAGCCGCGGAACCAGCCCCTTGAATGGCAATGGACCCCTTACTCCCGGTCATGAAATACGTCATTGAGGACTGCGAAAAGGATAAAGGCCCAACGAAGTTGGAGTTGCAGGTAAAGTAAATTTGCTCGTGGCCTTTGCAACAGACAAAACGTTTTTCTCATCCTCCATATCGGCAGCACTGACCCCTTCCAGAAACTTAACAAGGACAGCATCACGTTTAGAAAGCCAAGCTGAAGAACAACAATAGGTAATATTTTAATTTAGTGTACACCACCCTTTCAATAAATACTTTTATTTATTAGTTTGTTTCACTATTGGACGGTCGGTTGATATGGCATTTGAAAAGTTTCCTTCTGACAAATTATAAATCCAACTCAAGGAGTTGCGGTTTTCACGTTTTTTTGAACCAGCAATAATATATTTTCAAGGGCCATAACTCCGTAATAAAAAAGGTCGAAATGCAAAGTTTGTCCCTCATGCACATCTACATATGATGTACTTTTACTGTGTGAAGTTATAATAAAATGCAACAAACGGTTCAAAAGTAGTTGTGGTTAGATTGTTTCAGGAACAGAAATTTTACTATCAAGGGCCATAACTCTATAAATAAAATAGTACAATTCCAAATTCCTTTCCTCATAAACATGTGCATACCACGTTCTTTAACTGTGGTAGTAACGAAAACATCCATCACATAGTTAGGGCAGTTGCTGTCACACGGTGCGACACGCGCCATATTTGCACAACACGCGCATATGCGCCCGATACGCATATGCATTTAAATAAGAGCATTTACAAACATTTGAAGCATGCGTCTCAACAACACTTATTTTGTATTTGTTATATTGTTATATTCTTCTTTGTATTTTGTTCAAAGAACAAATTTAATGTCCAAAATGAAATATAACATTTAATATATGTTTTTACACCCGATGTGTTAATTACCCTTTGGTTTAGTGTATTTACCCTTCGGTTGGAATGCCATCAAGTATGCGTTGTCCTTATATTGGAGGATGCATGCATGTTAGACCGTCTATTTTAACGTCTCTCCCCAAACATTTTGCCAGTTACAAACGCCATTTGTTGGAGTTGGTCTTTGGTTAGCTTGTTGGTGGTTATGGCCTCAGCGATGTGATCGAAATAATGGGAAACATCACATTTTGAATCTGCTTGTTGTAAATACTGGTGGGCGTAGTTACAGCAAGCAGTACAAATATATTTGGAATTGGAATACATATCGGCATTGCCTTCCAATGGCAAAATATTTCCAAACTTCATTCTTTTCCCATCGTTTTTATAAATCACAAATTCTTTCCCAGCACTGTAGTTGTGGTGGCGTTTGCAGCTACATTTTCGTTTTGGTGCCATGATTACTGTTAAATAACGAACAACGGCAAATTAAACGATATCCCGACCACAGATGTTGGGAGTATACGTGTGTCGACAAAGCCGACAGTTTTTACTACGCAATAATAGGTTTTGACATTACATACATTGTTTTAAACATATTTTATTGTAATTTATATACCATTGGAGTTGGGCACAAGTTTTAACAACTTATATTAAGCCCTTTCCCTACAATATATTACTACAAATTATCAAGATGGCATATTACATATATATTTACATTGGCTTTAATTGAGGGAGACAGACAGACAGACAGTGAGGTGGTGAAGAGACACAGAGAGAGGGGAGAAGAGAGAGAGAGAGAGAGAGAGCTAGATTCGGATTAGTTGGTAAACATGAAGGAATGCAAGAAAATATACTCAAAATCTGTGAGTATCTAGAATAAATTGCTGCGTGTGGTTGGCTATTAGGATGTTTTCTTGATATGACAATTCACTATTACCGTATAGTGGTAGCTGCAAGTTAAGTGGAATGAAATCATTTAATTCGCGGTAGAGTTTAATTCTCTGATCCGCTTAATTATTGCAAGTAAAAAAGAAGTGATATGTATCTTCGAAAGGATGTGCACATTGACAGTGGTGAAAATATATTAAATTAGCATGAAGTAAGTGATTGTTCAAGGTACTATAGTTATTTCTCAACCTGGTGTGTAAAATATTACTTTTTCGATCACCAATGAGATAATATATAGGGACTTCTAATATGTATTCAGCCTGCGAATAGTATCTTTAAAAACTGTATATGAAACGATGTGTCTGATATTAAGGTCTAACTGGTTCCAGGGTCGGATTGTGGAGGGGGAAAAAGAAACATTTATTAATTGAAGTCGTGAATTAGATATACAGTAACATTCTTATAGATTTTGTGAAACACTTGTAATTTCCGCCCAGTTCTATGTTCAGATAAAGTGTGAGACCAGTTTCAAAATGCAATGATTGTCTACTTAAGACATAATTATGCAATGATTGTCTACTTAAGACATAATTATCACATATATTTTATCTAGGGGAACAAATATTTATGTTATCAATATGTTATACAATGTAGCTGCCATGCCATATGTTATTTTTTAATTATGGTGACAAAGAAATGTATAAAGCTATGCGTTATCAAGTAGCGTTAAGAATTGGTGCGCTTGTATGCGGAACCGTACATATGTCACGTGACTACACTTACAAAACAAAATATAGGGACCGCAGAACCGAATGATTTTCCATAGACGATAGTGTTAACGTTTACCACTGCCCTGGTTAAATGCGGTTATCCACACTGGTTCACTTCACCTGCCCTCATTTTGAAGAATGTCATCTCACACACCTGTTAAAAAAACATTTAAAATTCTACCTTTTTGAACTTTTTTTATATGGGGCTGCCATTTTGTATTGAATTCGGCACCAAAACTTTACCAAAATTTACAACAAATTACACACTTAATAAACTCCCCCAGACAAAAACAGACTTGATTTTTTTTAAATTGTTCTTTATACATTTTACATCTATATATATTGCTCAACCCACACATAGAACTTTTGAAATTTCTGCTACCTATCCAACCAGCAGGCCCCGAGGCATTCACTTTCCTATCAAATCTTCTGCCCAAAACGGAAAAACCCACATTTTATTTTTGATTTGGTTCCGAGGTCCCTGTAGTGGATGAGATGCGTAAAATATATTTTCCGTAACAGTTATATACAATAATCTGCCCTGTAGTGGATGAGATGCGTAAAATATACTTCATGTAACAGTTATTTGTACCAATCTGCCCTGTAGTGGATGTGATACATAAAAACTTTTTTCTGTAACAATCTGCCCTGCAGTGGATGAGATGCGTAAAATTTATTTTCCGTGACAGTTATATATAACAATCTGTCCTGTAGTGGATGAGATGCGTAAAATCTATTTTCCGTGACAGTTATATATAACAATCTGCCCTGTAGTGGATGAGATTTTTAATATATATACTTTCAGTAACAGATATATATACCAAGCTGCCCTGTAGTGGATGAGATGCGTAAAATATATTTTCCGTGACAGTTATATATAACAATCTGTCCTGTAGTGGATGAAATGCGTAAAATCTATTTACTGTAACAGTTATATGTTATAATTTGCCCTGTAGAGGATGAAATGTGTAAACAATATTTCCTGTAACAGTTATTTGTACCAATCTACCCTGTAGTGGATGAGATTTGTAAAATATGTTTTCTGTAGCAGTTTTATATACAGAGCTATACAATTTTGGTGGGCCGGTCAGCTGGGAAATAAAGATGGAGTATACATTTGTTGCAGTAGGAAAAAGGGCCATAGCTCTGCAAGTAAGGGAATGTGATCTCTGAAATATTTACGATAAACCCCATAACATATTCATATACTTTATATCTATGTGTAAATATTGTACATTATTGACTGTAAGTTAATGTAATGCAACGTCAATTAATGTCTTTATAATCAACGATATAATGTCTGCATAAGTACATCCCTTGTGACCAATTATGAGCCTATGATAAGAAAAATAACATTGTCTCGAGAATGTAATATCAATAGTCCCGCAAACTTCATCATCGTACGTAGTTTGGTCTTTTTATCATTTTGGGTAGACCTGCATGTAAGAGAAATCAAAATTCTCCCGATCGCTAGCACCACGGACTTAAATAGTTGTAAGGTACCCGATTATATGTAGGCCAGCACGTCTGACCCCTCATGTTACATATATGTACCATCGTTATGGAACCTTCCTATCGAGCAATGTTGTGTTTCTCACCTGTTTAAGTTCGACATGTCCACGCGAGAGGTCAGTCAAACAGTTACAGAGCTAACACTTGCATTTATGACAGCTATCACCACACATATATTCTACAGATGTGCATTTATGTGCACCACATTAAAACATAAACTGTGATTTGTCCTATTATGTAATAAAGTATGATTGTTCAGACATCCCCGACAGTACGGAGGACACCCCTAGGCTATACGTTTTCTGATTAAATTTGAATGCTTGAAAGTCTAAATAGTGTACATTTTACTTAAGTATTAGAAAGAGGATATATCTTCGTACAGTTTACCTCTGATGTTATATACACGCATGTTTTAACACCCGGAGACGTATGTAGACATCTCTATATCACCTCTTGAAAAAAACAAAGCAAACGGAAAGTATGCGCGTTATAATTATTCTTAAACAAAACTTACCTCATATATTAATATACGGTAAACATCTACTGTCATGTTCGCTGAAGTATTTTGTTTCGATGTATATACTTAGAACTACTGTTACCCGTACGTGTAGGCGTGCGCGACTGACCTCACCTTTTGACCTCGTGATGCTCAAGGTAATAGGGAATTGAATTGAACCCGTACGGGCTATACACAGAAAGATTGAATTTTACAAATAATCTAAAATAGGCAAAACTAGCAGATCAATTACGCTTTATATATTGAGATTACATTTTATTAGAACAGTTGAAGTATGGGATGCACTTGAGGCATATGTTGAAATCTAGCCTCATATTATTAATAGTGCTTCACGGCACATAACTTCACTTCGTAGGATGTATTCTTAGGTCATCAAGGTCGGTCAGCCACTTATACTAGTCATGAAGGTCATATTCAATTTAACATATTTGAGCATGTGTAAACTTCACGTGCATGCAGTACCTATGTTGGTTGTTTTTTTTAAAACATCATTTATTTTCCCGATTGTTTCTATCTAGTATTTTTTGAGTGAAAGTTTTCGAAAGTTACTATTTTCGAGACCGGAAAATGCAACCAATTAGCCGCATTAACATCGTCGAGTATAGGAACAAATAAGATTATTGGCTACTAATTTTCAATAGTCAATGTAATATAGTTGGTGAAAAATTGTTAGGTTTGGGGAAGCGACTGCAGCGGTTAGGCCTTCCCGAAAATAAAAGGTTCATCAAAACCGTCTATTGACATGTCTGTCTAAAAATCAATAATAACAACAGACCCACTAATACTCTTTGCTGGAACAGAAAAACGATAAAAAGTATAACAAGTACTTAAAATGTGTACTTAATGTCCCTTGCCTGAAGTTCAGCTGAAAATAGTTGGTGGTAAGGACTGATTACCGTGACAAAAGGGTCATGTGATCAGGTGCAGTGTCCTGCAACTGGGTCAAGGTTATAACACGTTGTCAGACAGCTCTTCACAATGACAATTGACATGTCCCATGGTTCATTGACACTGTCTTCATATGACTTAAGGAGGCTCCACCCTTTCGCAATTAGCCAGCAGAATTCAATGAAAGTTTCACATAATGGTTATGTCACTCTGTAGAGATGATTTTATGAAAATCTAAGCATTCCGATAAACTGGGGATCTTTTTGTAAAAAATACCGAAATATTAAATTTTTGTCAAATTCAACACTTACATTTTTTGAGCGTGTGGCATTGTTCAAAACTATAACAACAATAAAATAATGAAAAGAAACATTGCTAATCAACCCTACAAATATTTTATTTATCATAAAATATCTGCAACATGTAACAAAAAGCGTTTTTTATTGAAATTGTATGGATAACAGTTACTAAATACAAGCTAAAAGCAAACAGGACACAAAGTTTCATACAAAAAGACTGAAAAATTGAACCAAATGCACACAAAGTCTTTATAATTAATTTATTTTACATTTTACAATAATTTTGATCCTGATGAGAGTTGTCTACCTTGAAAAAAAACGGAACTTTTTGCAGAGGGATAGAATTTATACAATGACACTTATTTTTTTTACTATACCAAAAAAACGACGGAAGTAATTTAAATTACTAGATTTAATTGTCAATTTACTGTTCTTTTATGGAACAAAATTACTCTCAATCATGTACACTTTGGACATCATTCCATAGCCTGCTTACGCATGGTATATTAACATGTCAGGTACATATGTAACCATAGGCTATCGCATGGTATGCCGTTATTACGTGCACGCACATGCACTTGCATTTTATAGGGATCTTGATATTTTACAAACCACTTTTTAACAGAGTTATTGTAATTGCATTTGTGAACCGATTTATCTGACAGAGCGTAACTCGCTCGACAACAAAAGTCGTAGCGACCAAGAGCTTGTGAACTACTGTTAGCACGTGATACGTACAGGTGAGGTCGGTAAACAAAACACATCAGTCTGCATTCCATGCGCCTCATATACGACCTTCTTGGAAGTCGTCTGATCATAAGTCAGTGTTTGCCCGTGAGTTAATTAATGTCTTTGTATCATAAGCTTTATTTCTGAAGTACGTGTGATTACACATTTCCAAGTTAAGTCTCGATATCGGGTGTTGGCATATCATCGTCACGCACGTGTACTATTGTTTACCCGGTGTTACTATAATTTACACCACGGTAATGGAATGCCCGATACGCAATACGGAAATGACGACACGAAAATACGACAAGAAAAACATGTGTATTACGAAGGGTGGAAACTCCTTAAGCTGCTTCAAGGACGTAAAACCCAAAGCAAACCGCCCTTAATCTCAAACGGCATTGCTGTGCTAGATATTGACACCCTGTCTATTTGACATTGCGTTCTAATTTATTATCAATCAATCAATCAACTTTATTGCATTTTAACATCCAATTTTCAAGGATCGAGCTGCAAACATCAAACAAACATTGATACTGTATAATGGACAGCAAAAACTACATTCTTATGCATTCTGCAAGCCTGCCTTCCTCAGTTCAAATGACTTTTTAATAAAGAGGCTTATTTCCTGCAAAAGTTGTGGGTCACTAGATAAAAATAATAATATTAAATTTTGTAGATCAGGCAATGATGGGTTAATTTTATTTTTTTGGAGAAACGTAGTCCTGATATTTAAATTTATTTTGCATTTAAATATAAAATGTACTTCATCTACTACAGTATTGCAGAATTTACATAGTCGGGATTGTCGAGGAATCTTTTTAGATTATCACTGTATTAGTATCTGGGGCCAGGTTGTTAATGTCTCTATCGCTAAACGACATACTTATACAAAAATTAAAAAAGGGGGCATTTAAAAAAATGTTAAAATGCAAAACAACGAATGTCTTGCTTATCAAATCAGAATTCGGCTTCTGATCCGTAAACAGTTACCTGCTGTCAAGTATTTAAGTTTCTTTTGTCGATGATTATTCTGTAAGATTGTTTTATTCAGACAATTAATATCTACCTACACCTGTACAACTAGTAAGACATATATGTTTGTACATGTAACATGCAGAAATGTAGTTTGCTACGCAATATGTATTTAATGGGTAATATACGTGTCAAGATAAAGCCTGTGATAGGAGTTAGTGTGACACAGTGTTAATTGATGGTAGTATCGGAGATTGCATACGTCAGCGGTTTTTACCGTTCAGGGGTACGGTGTACCTGGCAATAGTAACCCATTGTTATAGTTCGCCCACGTGAGGTAAGTTGTGGGTTCTGTCCCCTTATCGAGACAAACCAAAGTCCTAATAATTGATACTCACTGCTTTCTCGTTGATGTCAGGTTTGAATGGGTGAACTGGTTTACTGTGATCGGGGTAAGTATCATGCTAAAAGATATGCATACGAATATTTAAAAAAAAAGTTTATGACAGGGAAGTAAACGTGCACGGGTTGCATATGTAAGCACTTTGAGTAAAGGATAAACACACCATGGTAATGGTTAAATTTGCAGTAAGAATTATGTTTGAATCACCAAATTAACATTTGTTTAGTCAATAGTATTATTATTATTACGTATTCGAATTGAAGAGAGTCCACTCTTGGTGTATGATTCATACATCTGGGTCAAGTAAAATGCACTCTAATAATATTCCAGTTAGAAAATATAAGCATTATATTGTAAGGTTTCCTCGGTTAAAAGTTTATATGACAGGTTCTGATACAGGCTATAGGTGAGCTTTATACACCATTGTGATAAAGACTAGAAGACTCGAAATTTTATGACATGTACGGTAAATGCTTCAATCCGATTGAACCCAATATACAATCCGATTGAACCCAATATACTTGGTATCTATTGTCGTCTTGTTAAAGCAACATGCTTACACATTTTACCCGAAATGTAAATCTAAGGATCTATTGATAAACAAGTCATTTCATGTCTACTTCACAATACGGCATTGTATTAATACATATATACCAGGGGCGGGTCCAGGTGANGCCACCCCCCTTTTTCAAAAACAAAACAAATACAAAACAAAACTATCGTTATCTGCTAATATTGTATTGAATATGGCTACTTCATAATTTGATGCTAAATTGATGAAATCCAGGAGCTTCTGAGCTTCCCCATGGACCCTCTACCAGGACAACCGTAATTCCGCCTCCCGTTCATAAAATCCTGGACTAGGACTATTGAAATGTTAAGTAACGCCTTATACCCTAGAATTTGGAATTTCTCGTTATTGGTCTACTGCTGTTAAGATCCATCCAATCATTTTAATATACCATAGACAATTAATGGAGAGAATTCGGCATAAAAAATGTCAAACCCTGACGTTTTAACTATAAAATATACATGCTCCAGATCAGGAACCGTTACATAAGTGCATTTCACAATTATTTTATGTTTTTTAGCAAACAAAAGGTCCATTTTTTTATTCTACGCCCTCTCTTTCAAATATCATAGAAACGCAGCTGTATACATCATATAAAGAACACAAAAGTTGTAAAATTACACATATCACAGACTAGTTAGAATATACATGTATCACAGTATGATAAATGCAGCTAATTTTTAAATTTAAGATATTTGCGCAGCACTTGTTTCTCACCTTGTTATTTGGATAGAAGAAGACCTTTAGACCTATATGTAAAACATGAGAGCCTCGGAATAACACCGTTCGTATAACCTTTTGATATTGGTATTCCGTCTTTGCGTATTGCAGAGTTATCTTCTCTTGGGAGCAGGTATTGATTGTTACGTCACTTGTTTGTGAAAGCAACGTCATCAATTTTTGAGAAAACAACGTAATTTTCTCACACAAACCAATGACGTAACAATCAATGCCTGCTCCCAAGAGAAGATAATTCTGCAATACGCAAAGACGGAATTGCATTGTTCTCATCAACATTTGATACAAACAGCTTTACATTCAGCACTTTCTACACAAATGCTATTACCATACATTGAGGTATTTAGACTCAATTTGTTGTCGTCCGTTCGTTTAATTGTACGTTCTAGATTTTGTGTCATTTTCTCTTCTCACGCCGTAGTTATGTCACGTCAAACATCCAGAAGGATTAAAAATGTCAATATGTGATGGCTGTGATTTTGCGAGAAGAGTCCAATGCTCAACAATTTGCCAAAGAGGTTAAATACGCCAATTACCATTATCTACTATTATTTCAGTGAGTGTCGGTCATATAAAACGATGTGTGATTTGAAATGTTAAACGAAAGGTTGAAAGTGCGTATAGAAATGTCTTTGACCTTAACACTTGCCACTAGGCATGCCTTTCCGTCTCCGCAACTTACTAATGTACGGCTTTCACGTCTGTTCGACATTCACAGGTGTTCGTGCTCTGCTCTGGACTTTTCACAATACGCACATTTTGCGTCAGACAGGATAGAAACGTCTTCTATTAATCGCGTTATATTTACTAGGGGAATCCGCCCCTAAATTGCAGTAGTATAACAAACTCACATGAAACAAAACAGAACGAACACGTATCACCTATGTATTTGCCGGCCTCTCTTATTCTCCATACTGTTCCAGTGACGAAGTCGGACGAAACCTATTGACAGAGCAAACAAATACGACCATATAAGCCGGAAAAACCTCCCAACACGGGTACACCTGCAAAAAGGACTGTACATGGAGCAGATATCAAAGGTAGGTTTATTGAACAAATTCTGTGTATAGCTGTTCATGATATACACAGATTGAAAATGAAATATATTTATGACCTATATAAATAGCTATTCAAGTTTCATTGACAAAAACAAGTAGTACGCCATATAGTTTTTGATAATGTACAAATATAAAACTGCTGTCTTGTTCCGCTCAGTTTAGTACTAACTAAATTTGATATGACCAAGTAGAGTTGTTTTAATAATTGTTTCGATTATGTATATGCATTAATAGCTGTATTGTTCTTTTCGATTTTGTAAATATTTCAAAGAACAATTAGGTTAATAACTACTTATGACATCATGATTGTTTGAAAATGGAAATACGACATAAATTCTAAATCATAAAGAAATAACGCGATTCTGTTATGCTGTATTGATGACAGAAACGGTTTGGTTTCGTAGAACATTCGAGTGGAGTCCGTTAAATTGTTCAGTAAACTTATATCAGCTAAGTCACTGCAACCATGAGTTTGTTTGTTTGTTGATTTGGGGTTTAACTTCCTAGAAAGAGCTACCTGCCTCGGACGGGCGGTTGGGGAGTTAAACGGAAGCATAAGCAGGAGAGAAAAACTGAGGTCAAAAACTGTGCAATTGAGCAGGAACTCAATTTGTAACACTGAATCATAACATCTGATTTCATGACAAAATTCCAAAAGCAATTGGTATTTGGAATCTATTGGACATTTGTCAGATTATACCTCAACAGGTTTTTGTTGAAAGTTGAGCACCAGTTACTTCCCACATAACACTACCTTAAACATAATAATTACATGCGTGTGTTTATATCCTCAGTGAATCAATACTGACAGTACTGTACTTAACAATTCAATTTTTTAATTCATTTTATTACCAAATGCACATTGCATATAGGCGTACAGAAACATACATATAGATAAATGCCATACGCGGTTGTAAGGTACCCGTATATATGTAGGCCAGCACGTCTGACCCCTCATGTTACATATGTACCATTGTAATGGGACCTTCCTATCGAGCAATGTTGTGTTTCTCACCTGTATAAGTTCGACATGTCCACGCGAGAGGTCAGTCAACCAGTTACAGTGCTAACACTTGCATTTATGACAGCTATCACCACACATATATTCTACAGATGTGCATTTATGACAGCTATCACCACACACATATTCTACAGATGAGCATTAATGACAGCTATCACCACACATATATTCTACAGATGTGCATTAATGACAGCTATCACCACACATATAGTCTACAGATGTGCATTTGTGACAGCTATAACCACACATATATTCGACAGATGTGCATTAATGACATCTATCACCACACATATATTCTGCAGATGTGCATTAATGACAGCTATCACCACACATATATTCTACAGGTGTGCATTTATGTGCACCACATTAAAACATAGACTGTGATGTGTCCTATTATGTAATAAAGTATGATTATTCAGACATCCCCGACGGTGCGGATGACACCCTAAGGCTATACGTTTTCTGATTAAATTTGAATGCTTGAAAGTCTAAATAGTGTACATTTTACTTTAAGTATTAGAAAGAGGATATATCTTCGTACAGTTTATCTCTGATGTTATATACACGCATGTTTTAACACCCGGAGATGTATGTAGACATTTCTATATCACCTCTTGAAAAAAAACAAAGCAAACGGAAAGCATGCGCGTTATAATTATTCTTAAACAAAACTTACCTCATATATTAATATACGGTAAACATCTACTGTCATGTTCGCTGAAGTATTTTGTTTCGATGTATATACTTAGGACTACTGTCACCCGTACGTGTAGGCGTGCGCGACTGACCTCCCCTTTTGACCTCGTGATGCTCAAGGTAATAGGGAATTGAATTGAACCCGTACGGGCTATACACAGAAAGATTGAATTTTACAAATAATCTAAAATAGGCAAAACTAGCAGATCAATTACGCTTTATATATTGAGATTACATTTTATTAGAACAGTTGAAGTATGGGTTTGCACTTGAGGCATATGTTGAAATCTAGCCTCAGCTTATTAATAGTGCTTCACGGCACATAAATTCACTTCGTATGATGTATTCTTAGGTCATCAAGGTCGGTCAGCCACTTATCCTAGTCATGAAGGTCATATTCAATTTAACATATTTGAGCATGTGTAAACTTCACGTGCATGCAGTACATATACCTATGTTGGTTGATTTGTTTTAAAACATCATTTATTTTCCCGTTTGTTTCTATCTAGTATTTTGTGAGTGAAAGTTTTCGAAAGTTACTATTTTCGAGACCGGAAAATGCAACCAATTAGCCGCATTAACATCGTTGAGTATAGGAACAAATAAGGTTATTGGCTACTAATTTTCAATAGTCAATGTAATATAGTTGGTGAAAAATTGTTAGGTTTGGAGAAGCGACTACAGCGGTTAGGCCTTCCCGAAAATAAAAGGTTCATCAAAACCGTCTATTGACATGTCTGTCTAAAAATCAATAATAACAACAGACCTACTAATACTCTATGCTGGAACAGAAAAACGATAAAAAGTATAACAAGTAGTTAAAATGTGTACTTAATGTCCCTTGCCTGAAGTTCAGCTGAAAATAGTTGGTGGTAAGGACTGATTACCGTGACAAAAGGGTCATGTGATCAGGTGCAGTGTCCTGCTACTGGGTCAAGGTTCTAACACGTTGTCAGACAGCTCTTCACAATTGACATGTCCTATGTTCCGTTGACACTGTCTTCATATGACTTAAGCTGCTTCAAGGACGTAAAACCCAAAGCAAACCGCCCTTAATCTCAAACGGTATTGCTGTGCTAGATATTGACACCCTGTCTATTTGACATTGCGTTCTAATTTATTATCAATTAATCAATCAACTTCATTGCATTTTTACATCCAATTTACAAGGATCGAGCTGCAAACGTCAAACAAACATTGATACTATATAATGGACAGCAAAAACTACATACTTATGCATTCTGCAAGCCTGCCTTCCTCAGTTCAAATGACTTTTTAATAAAGAGGCTTATTTCCTGCAAAAGCTGTGGGTCACTAGATGACAATATTAAAAATATTAATTTATGTAGATCAGGCAATGATGGGTTAATTTTAATTTTTTTGGTGAAACGTAGTCCTGATATTTAAATTTATTTTGCATTTAAATATAAAATGTACTTCATCTTCTACTGTATCGCTAAACTACATACTACATACAAAAAGGGGCATTTAAAGAAATGTTAAAATGCAAAACAACGAATGTCTTGCTTATCAAATCAGAAGTCGGCTTCTGATCCGTAAACAGTTACCTGCTGTCAAGTATTTAAGTTTCTTTTGTCGATGATTATTCTGTAAGATTGTTTTATTTAGACAATTAATATCTACCTACACCTGTACAACTAGTAAGACATATATGTATGTACATGTAACATGCAGAAATGTAGTTTGCTACGCAATATGTATTTAATGGGTAATATACGTGTCAAGATAAAGCCTGTGATAGGATTTAGTCTGGCACAGTGTTGATTGATGGTAGTATCGGAGATTGCATACGTCAGCGGTTTTTACCGTTTAGGGGTACGGTGTACTTGGCAATAGTAACCCGTTGTTATAATTGGTACTGAGGGTTCGCCCACGTGAGGTAAGTTGTGGGTTCTGTCCCCTGATCGAGACAAACCAAAGTCCTAATCATTGATACTCACTGATATCTAGTTGATGTCAGGTTTGAATGGGTGAACTGGTTTACTGTGATCGGAGTTAGTATCATGCTAAAAGATATGCATACGAATATTTAAAAAAAAAGTTTATGACAGGGAAGTAAACGTGCACGGGTTGCATATGTAAGCACTTTGAGTAAAGGATAAACACACCATGGTAATGGTTAAATTTGCAGTTAGAATTATGTTTGAATCACTAAGTTAACATTTGTTTAGTCAATAGTATTATTATTATTACGTATTCGAATTGAAGAGAGTCCACTCTTGGTGTATGATTCATACATCTGGGTCAAGTAAAATGCACTCTTATAATATTCCAGCTAGAAAATATAAGCATTATATTGTAAGGTTTCCTCGGTTAAAAGTTTATATGACAGGTTCTGATACAGGCTATAGGTGAGCTTTATACACCATTGTGATAAAGATTATAGAAGACTCGAAGTTTTATGACATGTACGGTAAATGCTTCAATCCGATTGAACCCAATATACAATCCGATTGAACCCAATATAATTGTTATCTATTGTCGTCTTGTTAAAGCAACATGCTTACATATTTCACCCGAAATGTAAATGTAAGGATCTATTGATAAACAAGTCATTTCATGTCTACTTCACATAACGGCATTGTATTAATACATATATACATCATATAAAAAATACAAAAGTTGTAAAATTACACGAATGCATATCACAGACTAGTTAAAATATACATGTATCACAGTATGATAAATGCAGCTAATTTTTAAATTTAAGATATCTGCGCAGCAGTTGTTTCTCACCTTGTTATTTGGATAGAAGAAGACCTTTAGACCTATATGTTAAACATGAGAGCCTCGGAATAACACCGTTCTTATATCCTTTTGATATGGGTGTTCAGTCTTTGCGTATTGCAGAGTTATCTTCTCTTGGGTGCAGGTATTGATTGTTACGTCATTGGTTTGTGTGAAAAAATTACGTCGTTTTCTCAAAAAATGATGACGTTCCTCTCACAAACATTTAATGTAACAATCAATACCTGCTCCCAAGAGAAGATACCTCTGCAATACGCAAAGACGGAATTGCATTGTTCTCATCAACATTTAATACAAACAGCTTTACATTCAACACTTTCTACACAAATGCTATTACCATACATTGAGGTATTTAGACTCAATTTGTTGTCGTCTGTCCGTTTAATTGTACGTTCTAGATTTTGTGTCATTTTCTCTTCTCACGCCGTAGTTATGTCACGTCAAACATCCAGAAGGATTAAAAATGTCAATATGTAATGGCTGTGATTTTGCGAGGAGAGTCCAATGCTCAACAATTTGCCAAAGAGGTTAAATACGCCAATTATCATTATCTACTATTATTTCAGTGAGTGTCTGTCATTGTAGAATTATATATCGCGTTTATATAAAACGATGTGTGATTTGAAATGTTAAACGAAAGGTCGTATAGATATATTATTGACATTAACACTAGTCATGCCTTTCCGTCTCCGCAACTTACTAATGTACGGCTTTCACGCCTGTTCGACATTCACAGGTGTTCTTACTCTGCTCTTTTCACAATACATGTACGCACATTTTGCGTCAGACAGGAAAGAAACGTTTTCTATTAATCGCGTTATATTTACTAGGGGAATCCGCCCCTAAATTGCAGTAATATAACAAACTCACACAAAACAAAACAGAACGAGCACGTATCACCTATGTATTTGCCGGCCTCTCTTATTCTCCATACTGTTCCAGTGACGAAGTCGGACAAAACCCATTGACAGAGCAAACAAATACGACCATATAAGCCGGAAAAACCTACCAACACGGGTTTTCTGTACACCTGCAAAAAGGACTGGAAATAGAGCAGATAAGGTAGGTTTATTT
This sequence comes from Mizuhopecten yessoensis, assembly GCF_002113885.1. Taxonomy (NCBI): domain Eukaryota; kingdom Metazoa; phylum Mollusca; class Bivalvia; order Pectinida; family Pectinidae; genus Mizuhopecten; species Mizuhopecten yessoensis. Next base: position 773,746 of record NW_018403369.1, on the reverse strand, counting down.
AACAAATTCTGTGTATAGCTGTTCATGATATACACAGATTGAAAATGAAATATATTTATGACCTATATAAATAGCGATTCAAGTTTCATTGAAAAAAACATGTAGTAAGCCATTTGGTTTTTGATAATGTACAAATATAAAACTGCTGTCTTGTTCCGCTCAGTTTAGTAATAACTGAATTTGATATGACCAACTAGTTGTTTTAATATTCGTTTCGATTATGTATATGCATTAATTGCTGTATTGTTCTTTTCGGTTTTGTAAATATATCAAAGGACAATTCATTTGGTTGATAACTACTTATGACATCATGTTTGTTTGAAAATGGAAATACGACATAAATTCTAAATCATAAAGATATAACGCGATTCTGTTATGCTGTATTGATGACAGAAACGGTTTGGTTTCGTAGAACATTCGAGTGGAGTCCGTTAAATTGTTCAGTAAACTTATATCAGCTAAGTCACTGCAACCATGAGTTATTTGTTTATTTGTTGATTTGGGGTTTAACTTCCTAGAAAGAGCTACCTGCCTCGGACGGGCGGTTGGGGAGTCACCGCCAAAAAGGAAGCATAAGTAGGAGAGAAAAACTGAGGTCAAAAACTGTGCAATTGAGCAGGAACTCAATTTGTATTTCTTCAATATCCCATAAACAGAGGACACGGAATCATAACATCTGATTTCATGACAAAATTCCAACAGCAATTGGTATTTGGAATCTATTTGACATTTGTCAGATTATACCTCAGCAGGTTTTTGTTGAAAGTTGAGCACTAGTTACTTCCCACATAACACTACCTTAAACATAATAATTACATGCGTGTGTTTATATCCTCAGTGAATCAATACTGACAACACTGTACTTTACAATTCCATTTTTCAATTCAATTTATTACCAAATGCACATTGCATATAGGCGTACAGAAATATACATATAGATAAATACTTTACAAATGTCTTGTACAATGTCGGAGAACATATGCAATAGATTTAATTCCATACATAATAATTACAAATTCATGGAATAGTCATAAGTTGGGGAAAACTTTAAGGTTTTCCTAAGGTAACTTAGCGGACTCTTTACACAGGTAGATTAAATACAAACATCTTCTGTTAGAGTCTCTGTTTGTTTGGGGTTTAACGCCCTGGCTACAGCTAGGGTCATATGAAGATGGTTATCAGTACAGGATTGAGATAAGATAAGATATACATCCTAGCTGTAGCAATGAGGGAAACCTATCTATTTTGGTTTCTTTAGTGATCTCTAAGCGGATGACACGGAAGGCAAACCCCGATACATTCTACAGGGGCCCACATTACTCTTATCGACTCTTATTAATATGCAGCGGGATACAATATACCTATTCTTCCCTGAACCTACAGTGGTTGTGCTTTATGAATTGAAAAGTAGGAAGTGAACTGCTTAGCGACAGACTTGCCAATATATAATGACTTCTTAAATAAATCAGGTCTTAAAGGTTGCATGCGCACGACTACATTTTTATCATATATGTTTACATAGTGAGCATGCAGTATGTTTTTATATATACTGATTCAACATATATCGAATTTCTAATTATGACTTTTGTCTCTGACAGATTCTGTGTTGTGAGTAAGTGAAGGATGGATTCCATACGACACATCTTGCCTGCTCACCTAGGTAACATGATGGACTATAGTCTTGTTACCACAAGCGTCACGCCTACGTCATGTTTCCTACTCTTCCTTGTGGTATTCATACTGTGTCGGTTAATAACCAAGCCCAAGTACCCACCCGGACCCATGGCCCTCCCGGTCATCGGAAACTATAAACGTAGGTAGAGGGATCGCTTAGTGTTTGGGGCTAGGGAACGAATCATGCAAACTGCATGTGTTATTCTCAAACATTAAGTCCCAGACCACTGGAGAGGGTCACATTAGTCGCCTCTCATGATATTAAAACCTGTCATCATATAGACATTTACTTTGTACCTCCTCTCGACAAATTGTGAATGGGTTCCGGGTTTGATTCGGCAACAAATTATGTCTTGCTTTGTATCTTTACATTTTACAACTTTTAAAATTGGTTTTATTTTTTCATTTTTTTCCCAGAGCTGACTGTTAAAGGATTGTAAAATCCTAATTTTATCAATCGAAATCTATGTATCATCAAAGAATTGCGGCAGGCTAAAAATTCCAAAGAAAACATACGTTGTCCAAAACATTCTTAACCGGGCAGTCCAATAGTGTCTTTTAGTTTAAGTGATTGTTCACTGTAAATTTCTTAGTGTTTTTATTATTTAGAATTACTTAACTTTAGGCGATTATTTGACATTTTGAAATTGGGCGCACAGCAGTTCCCAAACCCTCATTATCCCTAGGAATACGCCATGTTTGCATGCCATAAATGTACACGAATTGCTTTCAGCACTGTTAATATCAACATTCGGGAACTATGTCCAGACTAGGAAGCACCATTATTAGGAACAAACTTAAATATTTATTTAGGTATATATCGTGTTCGCCGCGGAATGCTGTCTTGGGTGCTTTCGGCATGTTATATTAGTGATGTAGAACTGCTCGTATAATTCGGCATCAGATTCGTGAAATCGCAAGGGGCAAACCCTGCCTCCAGCACCCATTCATTCATGCATGCATTCATGTACTACCTGCTGGAGAGTAGACTGATTTTCCTCTGTTCCTACGAGGATATTTAGGAAATGAAAAAATGGATCTGCAACCGAAATTTATTTCCAACGAAAATCATTTTTAACAAAAACGTATTTTTCAATCTCTCTAGCCTACCATTTTGTTGCGATGGCATCTCCCTAGGAACCCGGTTCTATACTACATTATACGAGTCAAAGAGATAAAATCCTAAGCAAAAGAAAAAATGGGTGAGTAATGGAATAAAAGGGGGGGGGGGTAAATCCATTTAACATTTTAGATGGGGACAAAAGAGCCAGTAACTCTATGTTCCTCATGTACATGTTTATGTTTGCACGAGGAACAATTCTTCCAGTGATATTGGGTATGATATATGTCTATGGCGATGACACACGGGTTTAACGGAGACAATCTTTAGAATTCCAATATTGACCCGTTACTGAAATTCCGCATTATCGGTTTCACTAATACAGACCTCATATTGTTCTTCATTGTAGTTTTGACAGACCCGAAAATACACGAGGCTTGTGCGCGTCTGTCTGAGAAGTATGGGCCTGTTGTAACAGTTCAATTTGGTAAGTTTGATAAAGAAACCTTAATCTATGGTGTGAATGTGTTATTTCGAAGGTATTATATATATGTCCGACTTCAGCAGAAAACGATGGTTACATTTTGGTTATTTAGTAGCTAATGTCCAATTACACGGACATCATCAGCTTTAACATGACCGAAAAAAATATATTTTGTTTCGGTCAATACAGGAAGATAAATATTCGTGATTCCGCCGTCTATCTTTGTGTATAACTGTCTTTTAATATACTAGGTCCTTCAAAAACCGTCGTTTTAAACAGCATAGAGACTGTGGTGGAGGCTATGGTCAAAAGGCGTGCTGACTTCGCAGGGAGGCCCCCAGTTCCGTCAGGTATGTATTATATCGCATACATCGATACCCTGACTGACCGACACATCCCTGCATTGGCTTTTTGATGATATTGTTGTTTCAAAAAAGTGTTTGGTTTTATTTTGTTTAACGCCCTATTACAATCTAAGGTAACAATTTTCTACAATTTAAGGACGTGCCTCTATTTGTCTTGTGTGAGCGTACAAGTGTATATGTTTGCTGCAGACAGGGTATGCTGGTGTACTTGCTTCCTTGTAATAGCGCGGATCTGAAGGCGACTTTATAGTACTATCTCACTGAAACACCATGCCGAAGGCACCTAGCACAGCATTCCGCCCGGTCACATCATACTAACCCAACCTAATGATGCCATTACTCTCAATGCTAAACATTTAAGCAGGGAATAACAACTACTATTTTTAATGACTTTGGTATGCCCAGACCTGGGGACAGAACCGATTGCCTTCCTCACCTGGGCGAACCATCAACATTAAAGCAAGAAGTGAGGTATTGCCAAACTAGGCGCAAGGTAGTAAGAAGTAGAAAGAAAGATAAAGATCCAAAATGTTGCAATGGGTGCAGCAGATTTATTTTGGTCGCTTTTGTGTCCCCAAATAGAAGGCGCAAAATAAAATCCCGAATTCTACAGGGGATGCCCATATTAGTCGCCTCTTACGATACATGCCGTGGGTAACAGCAAATATAAAAATGTCAAATGCAGCAATTGCTTTCTAAAGAAAGAGGACACAAAATCCCTAAATTCGCAATTTAGTGTAACAATGAGGTAGTATTATATATGGTAATTCCTCTAGTCATTGAGTTTCTTTGGCGTTCATTAATACAGGAATGACGTTAAGTGAAGGAGGGAAGGATATACTAATGTCACAGTACACGCCAAGCTTAAAGGTTCACCGCAAGATAGTCAGTGCTGCACTTCGGTAGGTGTCACTAAACTTACATGGGTGTGGTATCATTATTGCATATGTATGTATCATTATAACCTACGCGATGACGTACATGAGTTTTAATTCTAATCCTTGTTAGTCTCGATTTGCGTGAACAACATACTGAATCTCACTATGTACTTTGGTAAGAAACCACTGATTATGTTTTGTATATTCTGTTTAGGAAATAATTTAGAAACCATCCCCGTTTAACATTTCTTGTTACAAGAATTAACAAAAATGTAATCAAAATGTGATTATTTTGATATCATACCAATATGATGTAATCGTTCAAGCGGAGTTATTTCCCTTTGTACACTCTACCTAATGTTTTGAATTAAATGCATAACGTAGCTATACCAAATATTATGTATTTTGCAGGCCCAGAGAGATAATTTCATAGAATTGTACAAAATATGATATTATATTTTGACCACTGCTGTGGCAATGTAAAGAGTAAATTTTGCTCGCTTCAATTCCAAGTTGATTGACTGGAATATTTATAATGTCGTCTCAGAAAACAATTATCAAATATTGAAAAAATAGTTTTTGGAAGTTTATGTGTACATCTGATTTAAGTTTTGCGTAAGTTCGATATACAGTACAATCATGATAGAATCTTATTTGCTGAGAAATGTGTTCTTCAGAACGGCCATTCAAAATCGATCATGTCTGGATTAGAAAAGTTATATTCTCAAATTCCAGGAGAACGCGATAAGTACATGGTTATAGTTTTACTGCCATAAATATAAAATGCATCTGATCCTTGCATTACAACCGATCGGGTGACTGCCTGTTCAATTAAAATTGACGCATTATACGGATTTGTATTTTAATAATTAACAGTATAGGCTGCACAAAACTGTAAATGTGATTGAATTATGACAGCATATTTAGAGGAATTGCGTTATATTCCTACATGACAATTTTTGTTTACAGGAAGTACATCAAAGGTCCCTTCCTGCAGACGATATTAGAAAAGTCCATGGGACAATTTATCAAGCTGTTCGAGGAAACGAAGGGAAACCCTTTCATACCTCACGAATATATTGATCTGGCTCTGTTCAATATTATATGTGGAGTGTGCTTTCAAAAAGTGTAAGATATACTACAAACTTGATTGTAATCGACCTTTCATACCTCAACATTATTGAATCATATTTTTATAATCTATAAATACACTAATCTAATAAAATAATAAATCTATGGATCTGAATCTTAAAACCGTTTTTCAATACTTGCTCACAAGAGCAGATAACTCTGCTATACGAAAAGACGGAATACTGAGATCATTAACATTTCCGATCGTAAAGTTAAATATTTCTTTAAATTCTTTTTCTTCTTACATCAAATGTTTATCTAAATTAGTTCATGGTCGAATCGTAAGAAGTGCACCCATTGAAAGGAAATACATTCTTCCTCAATCAATAACATGCACAATTAATTTGGTGTTTAGATATAAATTTGACGACCCAAAGTTCAAGCATTACTTAGATATAGACAACCAGTTCGTGGCAGAGTTCGGAATGGGGCTCATTGAGGACTTGTATCCCATTTTGGCAAAGGTTTGGCAAAGTCAACGATACAAGAAAGTAGTAAGCTTATTTAGGGAGCTTCTTCACTATATCCATGAAGAGCTGGAAGCTCATAAACAAGATTTTGATGAAGGTTAGTGTTACATTTTGTTTTTAACTAAAATTTCTACATATCTCACAACTTATTCAAAACATACATTTTGTTTTTATATTTGAATTTATAAATCAACTACATGACAAAGTTCAATAAATATATCATTACATATTTACGTCGCTTCTTGTACACCCTGCATCTCTATATATCTTACTTTCCTGATGATGGCATACTCCATCAAACAAGCATTTTCTAACATACTGCCACTATCTCCCGAATTAAGTACAACAATTAATGAATGTTCATTTGTGCAATGAAGGGAACATCCGGGACTTTGCCGACTGCCTACTAATGGCGCGGAAAGAGGCTGAGAACGAGGAGGATGTAGAGATACTGAGTCAACTGACAGACGTCCATCTGAGACAAACACTCTCGGATACTTTCACGGGTAACGAGATTTCAGCCTTAAGTGTCTTAAATACCACAACTCTATCAAGATATTTAGTTTTGTACCGATGAAATAGTCCAACTGCAAACGGACTCTTTGTCATCGTTGTTTTAAAGTTTAGTCAATATAATGTATAACTTTAGCATAGCTTATTCCTGCAATATCGATAAGATTCACTGGAAAAAATATTTTCAAGTAAGGTAAATTTTGTATCAGCAATTCAGTTTCCGACACACTGAAGATTTGTTTTCTGCTACTGACTGTTAATTTTGAACTCTTTGCAAAACTTTGCTATCGTGTCATAGTGGCAATTACCTCTTAAAATGTTTAAGGCATGATGGGTGCCAATTTGGAGTGTTTAATGGCTAAAACGGATTAGATATTTTATCTATTTATGTATTTATTTGCTTATTTTATTATATTATATTATCTTGTTATTTATTCATTAGTATGGCTTGGCCCATCATGGTATGAAATGAAATTAAGGTCAGATTAGAGACCTTTCCGAGATATGGGGTAGTTAATTTTGGAACCAAGCTTATAAATGACATGATTTTGGCTAAATTGCATGTACATTTTGGAACCTTCCGTCATAATGCTGCGTTCATAATGCAGATAATAAAAAGGACTGTAAAAATAGCATATAGTTGAAAAGTTACTCTATACAGTAAACATCTAAAGGTGTTCTTGTTACAATACCAGAGTATTATTAAACTTCCATCAGCCAACATGTATAGCTTTGGGTTGTCATGGATGTATCAAAAATGTTTTTTCTGGATTTTTTTTGATAAATATATGTTCATGTCTGTTTGGTTTAGATGGATTTCTTATCTAAGCCTGAAATCTACTCTGGCCTGGTTAATTGCGTTTTTCTTCTCCAAGTATATCTTTAAAGAATTGTACATGACCTGTCAAATGACGCCATAGGAAAGATGTCCTGTTAATTTTAAAAGATCAATCCAGTTACATGAATGTACAGAATTATAAACTATCTTTGTTATATGAAGATAAGAAATTGAATTTTCATCGAATTAGACATGTCTGCGTTTGTTAATTTGTGTGTTTGTTAAATTTATTATAATTCATTTTAGAATACTGGTTCATCAGTATTTGGCCTATATATGATAACGAATATGTATCTTCTTAACTCCATATTTACGCCAATGGCTATCAATTTAACATAGTTGTTTAACTAAAAACTATTATTAATTAATATGTTTTGCTTACTTGCATATTTTATTTACATTTCAGGATGTGGTTTTTTTCATTCATAGTTCCTGCATTTTACAGATGTTATTGTATAACTTCATTTAAAGAAATTACATGTATTAATGTTGATACCTTATGAATCATTGCTGTGTTTGTTTTAATGTCTTTTCCGGTTCCGGTGACGTAAACGTTTCGCTTTTTCATTAACAGCGGCATTCGATACAACACGATTTACCATTCAATGGGCTTTATTGTACATGGCTGATCACCAGGACGTGCAGAGGAAAGTACAGGCCGAACTGGACAGGGTGGTGGGTATGTATCAAAGAACATGATGAGCCCACTCGATCAGGGGCTGGCTACATACACGGTATCAGAGGATAAGTATGTACGCAAGTAACAAAAATCTATGCCATGTTGAAATTACCATGATTGTCATGTTTTCGGTTACAGAGGAGTAACACAATTTGAGATCACTTTTATGTTTCCAAAATCCCATCAATGACCTGGTTGTATGAAACGCAATACGAGGAAGAAATTGGTGATAAGACGTTTAGTAGTTTATATATATAAATATCGTATAATGTTTTTAATTAATTTCAAAATATCGTGGCGAACTTAAGTAAATAAGATTATGGAGAACCTTTCTGCTAATTTCAAATACTGTTTTTACAGGACGTGACCGCCTTCCTCGAGTAGACGACCGACCTTCCCTTCCATACACTGAAGCCACGCTTTTCGAGGTGATGCGAATCGCCTCTGTTGCGCCACTAGGAATGCCACATATGACCATGGTAGACTCCTCTGTTGGTAAGAATCTAAATATTGCTTATTTAAGAAATAATCACCGCAGGTTTGTATCTTACGATAGAAATAACTCGGGATTTGAAAATGTTGCAAAAAGGATCAACTCATTCGTTAATTAAAATTTCCAACTTTTTCTCATCTTTATTTTATATTCAACCATTATACACGCGCACCCGGTGATTATTTCTTAAAATTGCAATACCATTTAATTGTATACTATATGTAGGTATCTCAAAACAGAGTGTCCTTGTCTGAATACGTCAAAGTGATATACTGCATATCAGAGTTTTCATTGTGCCAAGTGTCAAGTGATAGGGAAGTGTTGCCAATGAGATTTGTAAGGTTTGGAGAAAGAAAAAGAGAAGTTAGAGGTTCTTATGGTTTCCAATGGGACATGTATCAACTTTGGTTTCTTCACTGTCAGCCCTGCAGGTCACGGGTTGAAAAAATAAAATATATGCAAATCACATGATCTGAAAGGTACATAACTAAGAAACTCCATAATGAATGGGAATTTCAATAAATCTGCTGCAACCACTACTAAGTATTTTTAAGCCGCTCTTTGCGAGAGCCGAGCAGCTTATTAATTCTGTCCTGAGAACGAAATGACGGACCCACTTCCGTTCGGGGTGCGTGCGCATAATTCAGTCTTGCATGCTTCTGCTATATAGTTTCGTTATTGTAAATAGAAAGTAGAATCTCTGACACTCACCTGTGGGTTACATAAGGTCTTCTGATACTCTTCTCCAAATAATAATCCATACGTGATTGCTGAAAACAAAACGTTTATCTCCGGTGCATTCTACGAGTGTTGTGCACAAGTGCTCGGGTTCTGGAATATATGTGATATATTGTCGCACCCACTAGATATCGCACCCCCGTATACTAATAAATCATATCGCACCCCCTTATACTAATCATATGATTTATTAGTATAAGGGGGTGCGATATCTAGTGGGTGCGACAATATATCACATATATTCCAGAACCCGAGCATGTGGTGTTGTTGTGGTGAAATTCGTGCACAAGGTTTGAGCGTTTTAGCAACTCGGATTGCGGTCTGAGGAGTGTTACGCGTGTGAAACACATATGATTCGAGAAAGCACATGTGAAGACTGTCAAGCATTGACGCTGTCTGTAGAAGGAAGAAGTGTATATTTATACTTATAAACCGTATGAGTGATGAAGTATAACCTCTATTTTGATGTTTGAAACGGAAACGTAATATGACACCGTGCTTAAAGGTTGATAACGGTATTTAACCATCGTTGCTACCACATGTGAACTGTGTATGCTTATCAAACATTTCTGTAACACAGCATGGTATTTCTGGTGTATTGATTTGTGAAAGTGTAACAATTTAAGAACATGACAATAGCCACTGCTGTTTGACAAGAATTCGCGCCGTGTCAAAAAAGTATCCAATTCGGTGTATGGCAAATAATTCTTACGTTGTTGAAGTCACATCGAGGAATATAATTCAAATATATTCTAAGAACATTTGTGAGATTTTGTATATTCAATGACGGTAAATATAGTCGCTACATATATTAATAATTATTATTAATATGAATCAAAAATAAAAATAAATTAAAGGAGTACAATGTCTCTTTTCTCCATGCGTGTTTTCCCACTACTGTTAATTATTCTTCATTTCACAAGCACAAAATGCACCTATTATTTATTATCCATTCACCGATTGCCATTCTGCACGTAAATGCTCATTTCACATCATTGGAGGATGCTAATTAATGAAAATTACAACAATGCGTCACAATTAAGGAGGGTGAAAAACGAGGAGAGGGAGAAATGTTTTTAAGGCATCATTTAAGAGGCGATTGATTTTGAAAATCCCAAAGGCAACATCATCACATGACCTGATTTTCAATAAGCAGAATACAGAACACATGTCTGAGGTATTAAAGTAGATATTGATGCTCAATGTGATACATGTACTGAAGCAATTAAATTTAAAGTGGTGAGCGGCCGTAATGTCACACTGACATATTCGTTTCTTGCCAATACCTTTTGAACTTGGTGTTGAGCGTTCGCTTCAGCGACACTACATAAATCATTAAAGGTGTTCTTCTCACTGTGCTGTTCGTGACATGCAGCTTTAAATACAAGCGTTACAGACGAATTATTCCGATTTTAAAATAATGTGACTTAATGGGATTTCTCGCCCTGCAGTCTTCTCTATTGCATGACAATCCATATCTTACCTTAGCTGTCGCAATGACTTCAAATTATAACAAACAAAACTAGACTGGAGTAACAGAAAATCACTATTTTGGGGCATTGATCGACTCTTACGGGATAAAGGTCTTCAGATCTTGCAAAGGTACAACCTAATTGTAAATATGTTCAAATGGTTTGGTTTATGGGATATAGCGTCATTTAACAGGTAAAGTCATTTAGGAATAAACTGTCAAATATGTAATGTACGTGTACAACTTTATTATAAATGTGTTATAGGCATCCCTCGTATTGTATATACAGTCATGTACGTTATAGGAAAACTTCATTATGTGTACAAACTTTATTGTAAACATGTTATTACAGGGGAATACAAATAAGGCAATCACATTGGTAATAGTTTTTATATAAGGAAATTATTTTAAATATGCTATTTTGCATGTAGCAAAATACATCATATTAATGATACAATGTCATTATTAATATGTTACACTGTTCACAACAATTAGCGGAAATGCATGAAAACACATACATGTAGCTAAGGAACCCGGAAACCGGACAAAAGTTCCGTATTATTTTTTGTTTTGTTTTTGTTACTCCGTGTAAGGAGGGTTTATACGAGAGTGTTAAAAAGAAAGGTAAACAAATAATAAATAATAGTATGAGAGTGTGAAAAAGTGAGAGAGAAAGAAATGAACAAGTGTTGATTTGTAAAGAAAGAAAATAGGGAGTGTTTCATGAATTGTGGGTTGTAGCTGGGGCAGCCCATCCCCAGACAACCCACGAATGATGTATGCATGCCTGGGCTATTAAATGTATATATATATATATAAAATACAGGTAAAGAGTATACTGTAAACATTTTATTATACACGATACAATGCTATTGGTATTTGTTACAGATAAGGAGTATATTATAAGTACGCTATTATACATGATATAATGCTATTGTTATTTGTTACAGATAAGGAGTATATTATAAGTACGCTATTATACATGAACGAGGATACAAATGTCATTGTTAATATGTTATAGGTGAAAAGTATATTGTAAACATTTTATTACACATGATACATGTTACAGATAATGATAATATTGTAAATATGTTATTATACATGTAGGAGGATACATCATACGAAATGATACAATGCCATTGTTACTTTGTTACAGGTGGGTACACCGTACCCAAGGGTACCACAGTCATCATTAACCACTGGGCGTTACACAACGACCCGCGGCACTGGAAAGAACCGTCTAAATTGGACCCTGAGCGATTTTTGAATTCGGATGGCACGTTGGCGAGGAAACCAGAAAGTTTCCTTCCTTTTTCTGCCGGACTGAGGGTTTGTTTGGGAGAGTCTACTGCCAAACCGGAACTCGTGATCATCCTTGCCCTTATCCTACATCAATTTAACATTAAGCTGCCACCAGGTGTCAAAGCCGACTACTCGCCGGAGTGTACCGGCTTTATTGGCTACACAGCCAATAGATACAAAGTAATTGCAGAAAAAAGATGTTAGGTCTTCAGCATTATTCAGGCACTCTTACAGTCATTGGACGAAGTTTTGGGTTGTTTTGTAGAAAATTGACTACTGCTTTGAAAGTATCTATTCATATATTGTCATCACGCAGAACAAACAATTCCTATATGGATTACATCTCCTTTGATACATATATAAGTACGCTTCTGTCAACTTTTTTTTATATATTTGTCTCTTGTCGTTTAATTGAATAACAAGTATTTCTGTTAATCCAATTTGAATGTACCAAAAATAAATATAAAACAAAGACATTCTCACCTTGTGCAAATGTGATTAACAGAATATTATTAAATACATCCATGCTCATTTACCTTGTATTTAGTGTTGCTTTGTATATGCAGTTTGGCGGGGGAAAATTATCCCAATAACCAAAGATATATATGTAGCTCGTCCAACACATCTCACTTAGATCTGTCCTCAAAGTACATCAAAGGTTTAGACCAGCATTCCACTGCATGTTATCTTAATAGGTGAAACGTGTGGCTCTTCTTTAAGAAACCATGAAGAAACAAAAAAGGACTTACAGCCTTGTAGCAACACTTGGTATCTATCGCTAATTGCTCTAGTTAACTCATTACAGTTGTACTACTGTTCCCATATTACTTGTACTGATTTTAATATTAGGCAGATGACATAAAAATAACTCGTCTCTTAAAAGTGTAAGTAGCATACACTTACATAATTTTCTTCATAATATCTTTAATCATAATCCAAAGTCGAAACTCCCTAAGTGATACTCTCTCGTGCGGTCATAGTTTTATGTAGTGATTAAATGGACTTGACTTGAATTAATCTAATGTTTTTACATGGTGACCATGAATCGTTAATATCCTTATGGATGCATTTAATGTTAAAACAATTGAAATACTGCGGGCTCGGAGTGAAAAGAGACTACTGACGGCGAATCAATGAAAAGTCCTTAATCAAATGCATTCTAATATCTTCAAAAAGATTCATCAGTTTGGAAATATGTAATATTAAAGTTTTACTTTATACACAAATAAAGTATCTATATCAAGCTATGACCGAGTGAGCGATTTGTATTGATTGTGTATGAGGTACAACTTTGATATAAAATACATTCTACATTACATATTTAATCTGATTAGTGTGACGAGTCACGTAATACAAAGGAAACAAGCGGCAATAGACATATAGCAATATGCCCTGACACGTACAAAACGAAACATTAACGATTTTAGACAGAAAAACTAAAACAAAAAAGAGGCCAGTGCGTATCTTTAGCCTGGGGTATCGTTAATGCCCTTTAGCCTGGGGTATCGTTAATGCCCTTTTGCATGGGGTATCGTTAATTCCCTTCAGCCTGGGGTATCGTTAATGCCCTGTAGCCTGGGGTATCGTGCCTGGGGTATCGTTAATGCCCTTTAGCATGGGGTATTGTTAATTCCCTTTAGCCTGTAGTATCGTTAATGACCTTTAGCCTGGGGTATCGTTAATGTCCTTCAGCCTGGGGTATCTTTAATGCCCTTTAGCCTGGGGTATTGTTAATGCCCTTTAGCATGGGGTATTGTTAATTCCCTTTAGCCTGTAGTATAGTTAATGCCCTTTAGCCTGGGGTATCGTTGATTCCCTTTAGCCTGTAGTATCGTTAATGCCCTCTAGCCTGGGGTATCGTTAATGCCCTTTAGCCTGGGGTATCGTTAATGTCCTTCAGCCTGGGGTATCGTTAATGCCCTTTTGTATGTGAATGCCTTGGAATATCCTTATGGATGCATACAATTTAAATACTGCGGGCTCGGAGAGAAAAGAGACTACTGACGGCGAATCAATGTAAAGTCCTTAATAAAATGCATTCTTATATCTTCAAAAAGATTCATCAATTTGGAAATATGTAATATTAAAGTTTTACTTTATACACAAATAATGTACCTTTATCAAGCTATGACCGAGTGTGCGATTTGTATTGTTTGTGTATGAAGTATAACTTTGATATAAATACATTCTACATTATATATTCAACATATTATATCTGTGATCAGTGTGACAAGTCACGTACTTCAGGGACCCCTACCGTACAAATCCAATAAGTGATACGTGTGACGAGTCAGGGACCCTACCGTATACATTCTATCTGTGATTAGTGTGACGAGTCACGTACTTTAGGGACCCTACCGTACACATTCTATCTGTGATTAGTGTAACGAGTCACGTACTCCAAGGACCCTACCGTACAATTCTATCTGTGATTAGTGTGACGAGTCACGTACTCCAAGGACCCTACCGTACACATTCTATCTGTGATTAGTGTAACGAGTCACGTACTTCAGGGACCCTACCGTACACATCCTATCTGTGATTAGTGTGACGAGACACGTACTTCAGGGACCCTACCGTACACATTCTATATGTGATTAGTGTGACGAGTCACGTACTTCAGGGACCCTACCGTACAATTCTTTCTGTGATTAGTGTGACGAGTCACGTACTTCAGGGACCCTACCGTACAATTCTTTCTGTGATTAGTGTGACGAGTCACGTACTTCAGGGCCCCTACCGTACAATTCTTTCTGTGATTAGTGTGACGAGTCACTTACTTCAGGGACCCTACCGTACACATTCTATCTGTGATGAGTGTGACGAGTCACGTACTTCAGGGACCCTCCCGTACACATCATATCTGTGATTAGTGTAACGAGTCACGTACTTCAGGGACCCTCCCGTACACATCATATCTGTGATTAGTGTAACGAGTCACGTACTCCAAGGCCCCTACCGTACACATTCTATCTGTGATTAGTGCAACGAGTCACGTACTTCAGGGACCCTACCGTACACGTTCTATCTGTGATTAGTGTGACGAGTCACGTTCTTCAGGGACCCTACCGTACAATTCTTTCTGTGATTACTGTGACGAGTCACGTACTTCAGGGACCCTACAGTACACATTCTATCTGTGATTAGTGTGACGAAACACGTACTTCAGGGACCCTACCGTACACATTCTATATGTGATTAGTGTGACGAGTCACGTACTTCAGGGACCCTCCCGTACACATTCTATCTGTGATTAGTGTAACGAGTCACGTACTCCAAGGACCCTACCGTAAACATTCTATCTGTGATTAGTGTGACGAGCCACGTACTTCAGGGACCCTAGCGTACACATTCTATCTGTGATTAGTGTGACGAGACACGTACTTCAGGGACCCTACCGTACACATTCTATCTGTGATTAGTGTAACGAGTCACGTACTTCAGGGACCCTACCGTACACATCATATCTGTGATTAGTGTAACGAGTCAAGTACTTCAGGCACCCTACCGTACACATTTCATCTGTGATAAATGTGACGAGACACTTACTTCAGGAACCTTACCGTACACATTTCTATCTGTGATAAATGTGACGAGACACGTACTTCTGGAACCTTACCGTACATATTTTGTTTGTGATTAGTGTGACGAGACACGTACTTCAGGGACCCGACCGTACACATTCTATCTGTGGTTAGTGTAACGAGTCACGTACTTCAAGGACCCTACCGTATACATCCTATCTGTGATTAGGGTGTCGAGTCACGTACTCCAGGTACCCTACCGTACAAATCCAATATGTGATACGTGTGACGAGTCAGGGACCCTCCCGTACACATTCTATCTGTGATCAGTGTTACGAGACACGTACTTCAGGAACCTTACCTTACACATTTCATCTGTGATAAAGGAGACGAGACACTTACTTCAGGAACCTTACCTTACACATTTCATCTGTGATGAGTGTGGCGAGTCACGTACTTCAGGGACTCTACCGTACATATTTTGTTTGTGATTAGTGTGAGGAGACACGTACTTCAGGAACCTTACCGTACACATTTCATATGTGATTAGTGTAACGAGTCGCATTCTTCAAGGACCCTACCGTCTACCGTACACATTTCATATGTGATTAGTGTAACGAGTCGCCTTCTTCAAGGCCCCTACCGTATACATCCTATCTGTGTTTAGAGTGACGAGTCACGTACTCCAAGGACCCTACCGTACACATTTTATATGTGATTAGTATATTTAAATAAAAGACCAAAAATGCAAGAAAAATAGATTTGTTTTGGTTTAACAGTATCTTTCCATTCAGATAGGGATAAAATTCACCGCATTTTGATTTTAAATGGTCCATATCCTAATCGGGATATATCCTTGCATGAACCACATTCTGTGATTAGTGTAACGAGCCGCATTCTTCAAGGACCCTACCGTCTACCGTACACATTTCATGTGTGATAAATGTGACGAGACAAGTACTTCTGGAACCTTACCGTACACATTTCTATCTGTTATAAATGTGACGAGACACGTACTTCTGGAACCTTACCGTACACATTTCTATCTGTTATAAATGTGACGAGACACTTACTTCAGGAACCTTACCGTACATATTTCGTTTGTGATTAGTGTGACGAAACACGTACTTCACGGACCCTACCGTACACATCCTATCTGTGATTAGGGTGTCGAGTCACGTACTCCAGGGCCCCTACCGTACACATTTTATCTATGATAAATGTGACGAGTCACTTACTTCAGGAACCTTACCGTACCCATTTCTATCTGTGATAAATGTGACGAGAAACGTACTTCTGGAACCTTACCGTACACATCATATCTGTGATTAGTGTGCCGAGACACGTACTTCAGGTACCCTACCGTACACATCCTATCTGTGATTAGGGTGACGAGTCACGTACTCCAAGGACCCTACCGTAAACATTCGATCTGTGATTAGTGTGAAGAGACACGTACTTCAGGAACCTTACCGTACACATTTCTATTTGTGATAAATGTGACGAGTCACTTACTTCAGGAACCTTACCGTACATATTTCGTTTGTGATTAGTGTGAGGAGACACGTACTTCAGGAAGCTTACCGTACATATTTTCTTTGTGATTAGTGTGCCGAGACACGTACTTCAGGAAGCTTACCGTACATATTTTGTTTGTGATTAGTGCGACGAGACACGTACTTCAGCGACCCTACCGTACACATTTTATCTATGATAAATGTGACGAGTCACTTACTTCAGGAACCTTACCGTACCCATTTCTATCTGTGATAAATGTAACGAGACACGTACTTCTGGAACCTTCCCGTACATATTTTGTTTGTGACTAGTGTGACGAGACACGTACTTCTGGAACCTTCCCGTACATATTTTGTTTGTGATTAGTGTGAGGAGACACGTACTTCAGGGGCCCCCCCGTACACATCCTATCTGTGATTAGGGTGTCGAGTCACGTACTCCAGGTACCCTACCGTACAAATCCAATATGTGATACGTGTGACGAGTCAGGGACCCTCCCGTACACATTCTATCTGTGATCAGTGTTACGAGACACGTACTTCAGCGACCCTACCGTACACATTTTATATGTGATTAGTATATTTAAATAAAAGACCAAAAATGCAAGAAAAATAGATTTGTTTTGGATTTAACAGTATCTTTCCATTCAGATAGGGATAAAATTCACCGCATTTTGATTTTAAATGGTCCATAACCTAATCGGGATATATGCTTGCATGAACTACATTCAGTGATTAACTTACTACGAAATCACAAACTGTCAGACAAAACTCTGAAACTGAAAACATTGTGTTATCAGATTTTTGAATAATTCTTAAAAGTCTGTACAATATATATTGTAGTGAATAGCGACTTATCAAAAAGTAGGCAATACCCAACCCTAATTAGTGGGGTAAATTTCATTTTGTGACTGATAAAAATAAGATGCCTGTCAAACAGCCACCTTGGATTTTGACAGTTCATGACTATTTTCACAAATTCTCATGAAACACTGTTCTTTCACATAATATCCGACCGGGTTATATCATATTTCTTAAAATGCTGCATAAGAGGTCTAACGATTTGCCCTTCCTCGTTAAAAACAAAATATTGATTAGCTAAGACCTAAATTCGAAAAAGTTGGCAACTTTAGCTTGGAATATTGTTAATGCCCTTTTGATGTGAAAACCTTAGACAATGCCCTGTTGTGGTATTTGTGTGAAATCTATCAATGTGCCATGGCACGTTAAAAACAAAATGATAATGACTATAGACTGATATTCGAAAAAGTGTCCAGTGGACACCTTTAGCCTTGGGTATCTTTGGTGCCTTTTTGCATGTGAATGCCTTGGACGATGCTTTGTTTTGTATAGGTATGAAAAGGTGGCCAAAAGCCTGTTACATTGTACCCTGGCACGTTCAAAACAAAAATATAACGATTTTAGACCGACATTCGAAAAGTGCCCAGCGGGCATCTTTAGCCTGGGGTATCGTTGATGCTCTTTTTTATGTGAATACCTTAGACGATGCCCAGTTGTGGTATACATTATTATATAGGTGTGAACAAGCGGCAATAGACATATCAATATGCCTTGGCACGTACAAAACGAAACATTAACGATTTTAGACTGAAAATCGAAAAATCGCTCAGTGCGTATCTTTAGCCTGGGGTATGCCTTAGATGGTGCACTGTAGTGGTATAGATGTAAAAAGGCGGCATAAGACCTGCTATATCGGTGATATTTGAATATTAAACTAAGCCAATAGTTGGCCAGCCCATCGTTGAGCCAGTCAAATATTGAGTTAGCCCTATATTGAATATGTAACCAACTTCACGCTGGTATGATGATACTGTGGTATATTTTGTTATCGTGTAATGACGTGTTTTTTTTATATCTTTATGTATGTTAATACTGCGATAAATTATGTACCTATACATTGACTTGGTATTATATTTTATATCCATTTTAACTATACAGTATTTGTGTAAAAGATGCAATATATACATAGCTTTCAGGGTTTTCATAAAAATACCTAAGTACAATATCAGTTTCAGAGTAAGATTGTACTTTGGATACTGTTGTCCATCTCGTCGTCCATTATTTTACAGTATAAACTTATATACGTATACCTTTTCATATAGAAACTACTTACAAGGTGATAAACGGGAGGCAGCTTTGCTCAACTTGATGAGTGGACTCTGCTACAAGAAAGTGTAAGTTCAAATGTATTTCATAGTACATTAGCAATGTGTTTTATAGCAAATAACTTTTGGTACAATTTATATAATTGTTAAAAGAACGTATGGAGTATCTTCTTAGATCTATATAAAAAAAACCATTTAGTTGTGGTACCCATTCCGGTTTAGAGAAAGCATAATCTGTTGTATCCATCTTTTTCCCTTCTGTCTCTTCTCTTCAAATGTTTTCCCCTGTCATGGTCTGCATATGACCCTAGTGACTACAAGGACGGTCAAACCTGTAAAACACCAGCTTAATGTTGTTCTTTTCTGATTGAGTGAGGAACTTATGTTGGACCCCTTGCCTGGGTTTTCCCACGTGTCTTCTGCATCATCTGCTTCCCAAATTGCAGCACTTTTAGTCGCTATCTTTTCTATTCTCTCATATTTCCATTACTTTCTCGTCAGTTGTGTATCCCTAAGGATCTCTGTTAAGCCCGGGGTCAGATTAATGTGACGTGTAGAGTGTTATACTACTGTGTTAAGTGTAGGTATTTCAATTAGGTGGCATTTTTAGGTAGCATATTAGATATTAGCGTAAATTAAATGTAGAGGTCTAAAAAGACCAATATTAGTATTGCAAAACACAACATTGTGCTGTTATTAAATCGCTGAGCAAGCAATAACAAACCAAGTAAGAATTACAAATACTGTAGCAAACGATGTGGTTTTAACGTCCTCATTGTTTGTATTGTAGGTTAAACGATGTAACATAGAAAATGCATCATTATCATTTATCATTTATATGCCTTGTAATGTTGATATTTAAATTCTATTTGTTCGATACAAAAGGGCGAGCCCGACTTCCCGCAATATGGGACCGTCCCTCCCTTTCGTACACTGAAGCTGTCCTCCGTGATGTGATGAGAGTATCGTCGCTCGTTCCATTTAATATGCCGCATGCGGTCCGTGCGGATTCCACGATTTGTACGTATCCGACTATATCTTGTATAAAATTTGATGCATTTCATTGTAGTGCATTCCGTTGTATACATATCTTTTTCTGTATGACACCTCTTTCTGGTTTACAATTCAGGTGGCTATGATTTTCCAAAGGGTACAACGGTGGCCATCAACCACTGGGCGCCTCACAATGATCCAAGATACTGGCACCAACCTCAGAAATGCAACCCCGATATATTTGTGACTTCGGATGGAAAGCTTGGTCCAACACCTGATAGTTGGCTTCCATTTTCCGTCGGGAAGAGAGTGTGTATGGGGGAGTCTGCATCAAAACAAGGACTTTTGCTTATTCTGTCAGTTATCCTTCACCAGTTAAACATCAAATTACCGCACAGGAGTCGTGGCTTACTATTCACCAGAAGCGTCTTGACTAGCGGGTTACATTGCCTATAGATACGTGATCCAGTGTGAGAAAAGAGAATATATCCATTCTTAGAGTAATGCCTATCTATATAAATAACATTTAAAACACACGAAGCGCTCAAAAATCAACACAGAAGCAGACTTCTGAATGGGAATAGGGACATAAAGACAACTTAACGATCAGGAATAGGTGAAATCAATGTCCTATCTCTCTCCGTTGTCTACTATGCCGGAAACTCTAGAGTATTAGTAGACAACTATTCTGAGTAATGTTATAGAAACTTTCTTCTATCTACTAGTGTTTCACAACTGATTGTCCATGGAAAACGACATGCTTTCGTATACAAATCAGTGTGTATAACACATGTTGATAAAAATGTACATTATTCAAAATATCATACTACAAAAAGCATATATTCTCAATGTATTTCTGAGGAGTAAGCTTTCACAACAATATCCCCGGTGGCATTGACTATACATTACCTAGGTTATCGGAGGCAGACTTCAAAGGCACAGATCAATGTAGCTACACTAGAAAGTGTTCACAACTAATGCACTGAAATGGGCATCGTAACAAAAGAATGAATAGTTTATTGAACAGTTCAACTAATGAAGTAATTAATTATATCTGGCAGTTTAAAAGTATAGAAATGACATATATGCTTTTATATGAAACAGTATTATTCCAGTGTGGGTTCGGTAGTTCCCGAAGCAGTTTTAGGAATCTTATATAAACATTTGCTATGCATCCTTCCATTGCAATGCAATGTTATGAGACTATAACAACATTTGTTATTGTGACGTCATCAATCTCTATCTTTACGTCATTATTTTCATTGTTGTTTATTCTTAATTTGCTGTTCAACAATTGTTCGAAATAACTAAATAAAGCATAACTACTCTATCAAAATGTAAATATAAGATATTAATATTTTAGCAAATATTGTAATGGTCATTGAACACATATTTGTATTGCTGACAAACTTACATAAGGTCCTGCCGGGCTTTATTAAGTTTGTCATCAATAGCAATGTGTGTTATAGGACCATAACAAGTTCTGCTAAAACATTCGTTGCTTATTTAATTGGCTTTGTGTTCAAAAAATGATGACAAAAATATAATATGTACATTATTAAAAAGGTTGGTAAGTATAGACAAAGGTAAGATATAACAACCGACGCCAAAAATAGCAGCTTATCCCTCACATAGATTTTTATTTTTATTTCAAAAGAACAATATCATGACGTCACAATTTTATGTAATCACATTACAGCAATAACGTGTCGTCACAATGTTCACAAGATTGGTGAACAAACTAGCACATATAACATACATGTATATAGAATTATAACTGCCGTAGTTGTTTGTACAAGCACGGCCTTTTTCGGCTAGGACGAACAACTTCGTGTTTTTTTAACTTCCGTTGGCCAAGGAGACTTCTCTAGAAAGTGACCACCACTACATAGGATCCATCATCCATGATATTCTTAGTAAGCATGAAATGATATTTCAATCATCACCAATTTATTATTATTACTAACATTCCACAGTAACCAAAACGTTTACATCCTTGTAAGTTGGCTATTTTTTATCATTCCATTGCCTAGAGTCCATCTGTCAACGGCAGCCATTTTGAATTTTGCGACATGAACGTGATTATATTCGTCAAAGTGTTGAANATTTGTTTTCTATAACGCCTGAGACGCGTTCTCCCGTGTTCTGGCGTCAGTTTCAATGGCCATTTTGAAGCAAGAAAATATCGTTTTCCCCTATATTATTTTATAAATATTTTGCTTCTTTTTGGGTTCGTAGGGATTGGTACTCATCTACGCCAATTCTGTTTTGGAGTTCGGTAACATTATTCCACGGAAAAGAAAAAATTAAATCATGTGGATTTTGGGATAGTTGTTGTAAGAGTTTCTCCTCGCGACTGTGACTCTGGTTGCGCAGGGACATGAGACTAGTATCACAAGCCATCACTAGGAATAGTTTAACATTATGTACATAAGAACCGATATACTGGTCAATGTAAAATATAAAGCCATGGTTAATGACCATTCCATATATATTTTGTATTAATAAAGGGGATAAAAATCATAGGAACTGTTTATTTTACGGGGGGCGGGGGGCTAGTGAGTACTGTGTGTATACCAATAATTTGCATAGCTAGAGTTGCACTGACACGGTTACCATGTCGAATGATTGAAGCCAGGCTACCAACCATACTGTTCCCTTTATATGTATAAAAGCGGTAAAAAAAAACCTTAGAAACACTTTATTTCACAGGGAAAACTAGAGTTAGTGTTTGGGTACACCGATAATTAGCAAGGCTAGAGTTCCACTGGCGCGATTACCATGCCGAATGAATATGCTAACCTCAGTTCTACATTTGTTAGAGACTTTGATTGCAACGAAGCATTTTAGTTGGCGGTCTTTATAGCAGATACAAAACACCTGTCATTGCTTTTTAATATTTTATATCATATAGTCTATGTTGTGTTTATTTTTATTTTTTTATTTTGTCAAAAATGATGTGTAAGCCCGGGCTTTTTTGCTACATAGGTTGTTACGCGCCTGGAAGTGATTGCTGACATCACTGACCCCAACATCATAAATGAAGTTGTCGGTCAATTTATGTCCAACACCCTCTTCAAAACCTCACTTATGGCCAGTCTTGGAATCTCAAGTTTACAAGCAAAGATTGATACATTTGAACAATGAATTGAGGAGAGCAAATAATACTCACGGAAATAATGTCAAGCTATGACTTAGTTTGTATTTTTACCTCTACAACGATGCGACGAAGTTAAATATATTGTATATATTTGTATATATTAGGCGGCATAACTAGGTATTAATTGAAATTTAAGTATCGTCAAAAATCATACATTAAAAGGTAAAAAATGCATTCATGAGATCGTAGTAATGTGTCAAATATACTAATATCACTGAGACAGAGACTGGATCATAAACCGAAGAATCATGCATGTGTTTAAAGAAACAGAAAACATTAAATGTCAAATATTTCTATCACCACACTTACTAAACTGAAATATAAACTACAGGAAAAAGAAATTTAATAGTTAAAAAGTTATATAAACGAAAATCTCCAAAATGTATAATAACAATTTATTTCAGAATTGTAAAAGACATATTTCATCAAAGATGAATTCATTAAAAATTGTCAAAAGAACACATTTAGTCGCGAGAGTACAAAAAACACGAAATGTACTCCGGGTCAGTTCACAGCGTCAATATCGGGTATGTCCACCGTTAGCAGCGATTTGTTTTTCTGTTTGTCGCAGATGTAAATACTTATAAACAACGGTAACAAATTCGGTAAAGATTTCAAAATTAATCGCTAGCAACGAAAAAAGAAAAATCCTGCAATTGCACAAAACCTACTCACACGTCAAGGAGTGCACACGTTATTTGTATAAGTTTCATGTTTAACAAATATTTAACTCTCACAGTTTCTTGTTTCTTATTGTATATTTATCGACAGGCTATGGCCTTGTATTGCTTACCTGCTAATAAAAGATGCTGCAAACACATATTTTGTCTTTGTTGTTTTCAAAGAAAGTGAAAGGCAAATGTATTCAAACTTGAAAGCTAGCACACAAAGCACAACTATGCAATACAGGCCGAATATCACTGAACTACATCGTATAAAGCATTGTAGAAAAATCTAGGGTACACGCAAAATAACACTCAAGTGCACCTTATTAATATTTTCTAAAGTTTATATGATATCCAACTTCTGTAAATAAGAAAGTAGGTCAATTTATGATGCAAACTTTTTATCATTACTCTTGATCTAATGAACCTTCATAAAAGATCATTTTTTTACATAGCTGGCCCCTATATCATTGAAAGTCAGTGAAGATAATATATATGAATGAATTAGCACTTCGTCCCAGCAAGCATCAATCAAGTTATTAACAAACTAGACCTTTTATACATTTTTGTTTTCATAAACAACCTCCAAAGCCTAGAGAGTGGTAAAGGTCTTCGATATGAAAACTTGAGTCTTCATCCCAACAAGCTATATGTATGCATCGCAAAAATATCTTCCTTGTCATATAATGTCAAAGAAAGATACTGTATATCAGAGTTGTGTTTGTGTCAAGTATCAAGTGCTAAGGTGTGTTGCCGAAAAGATAGTAAAGCTTCGGTAGAAAAGAGAAAGAAAAGATAGAGGTTCTTAATGTTGCAAATGGACATGGAAACTTTCAGACAATATTTTTCTACTATTCTACAAAACGCATAAAAAGTAAAATAAATTGAGTTGGCGGGTATTGTTACTTCCAAAACATACACCTAATAATTTAAAGTTTATTTTGTATAGATCCCTATATGGTCAAACAGAGGCCACATCAATAAAACTGTAGACGTAAAAATTAAACACTTGAGCATCACTACACATAAATGCGACGACTGATGGATGTTGGCGGACTGTCGTGCAACCGGATCAGTATCAAAACTCGTAGCTCTGTCAGCGCAAAGTCGTCTAAACAAATGGTAAAACCAACAATGCCTAAATAAACAATCTAACTAAAGCACCCTAAAAACGATTTCAAATAAAATAATATCAATAATGATATTGTTTATGAAGCTATGCCATTAACAGCTTCATGAACAAAACAGAATATCATGTCGAAACCACCGTCTGTACGACTTTAGGATGTTTGCGTAAGGGGGTGCATTGGCATTAATAAGTGACCTTGATCTGGAGTTAAGCACCCTTAAACGCATACACATTCATTGTATTGTCAAGCCTAGGACTTGTTTGTTTGCCGATGGTTACTCATATTCACAAGCTTAGCATGCGTTTGGTTTTATTTGCTTTTCACATGACACCTTCTGCAAACCCCTGTGTTGAAAATAATGAACCACCTCTTGTTGTCAATAGAGACAATTTGACATTACAGTTTGCTTTTCAAATTATATCAAATACTATATCGGCATCCTATCTACGAAAGGAATTTAAAACAAGAAATGTTGAAACTTCTGCTCATATATAATTCTCTCAAAGACATAAATGACACCTCCGATATTTCCCCATGAACACTAGTGTTGGTAAATCATATTTCAAAATTTGTTATCATGTGTATCTCAAAATTAATATGATTATTAGGCCTACTCCCCGAGACAAGATTTGGTTTCAAATCAGCTCAAATTTTATAAATGGAGAGCTCTTATCAAGGCACAGAACTCTAGTTGAAAACTGACAAGATAAACGAAGAGAGGTAAATCCAAGATTTGATAACATAATTTAATCAAAAGTTCATTAAATTCATTCAAACATGTCAAATCGCTTGAACAAGTCAACCGTAAGCGGTATGTTATCACAACCTGCTTCCGCTTGCCTACCGTAATATTTATTAAAACGATAGCGCGAGTTCTATTGGTGTCACGTGATAGCCTATTTTCTATAGCTGTAACGTACCTGTATATTAAAGGTCAGAGCATGATTTACAATGAGAACATATTACCAGGCTACGGGACATTAGCAGCGTGAGTATTTGTTATAAATCATACTGATAAAAGAGGAAGTTTTCCTCTCGATGTTCAGTGCTATTGATATAGAGTATTGGTCAGTCACAGGTACTAGCCTTGTCTGTCAATACACCTATAATATATCCTGATTATATTATAGGTGTATTGACAGACGAGGCTAACCTGTGTATACACTGTTTAGGACTGATGCCAGATATAGCTACAAATGTAATACCGAAACGGGCATGGAAGCTGGGCGTAGTCAAATCACGTTATTTTTTCGATATTTCTTGATTTTCTGGCAGTGTAGAAGTACGACAGTCAACCATAGACGTAATTCATATCTGAAACAGGAGGCATGTAATTGTTTTGGTGTAGTTGCAAATTTAGTCCGAATTATTCTGACGTTTTATCGACTTTTTTCATATCGGTCTGTCGTCGATTAACGAAACGTCAGAATAATTCGGACTATTGCAAATTATTTACAAAAACAGTCTGTCTAGTACCGCTAAATCTTCATTCGCAACAGCAAATATTGCCTTAACTTGATATTTGCCAGTAGATAATATACATTTATATGCTAAGATGATTTCTTATAGTTATATAGTCATGATAATACATGGAGTCACTCTATAATATGCTTCTTTCTTTAGATATTGGTATAAATAATTTTAGTGAAGTGTACGGCGAATAGCAATACATTGTACGGCGAATAGGAATGTTTAAAATAACTGGTGTACGGCGGATAGGTCATATGGTGTACAGTATTAAAGTGAACACTTTGCCTAAATGTGATATATTTTGTTAAAGCTACGTTCCCCGATTACCGTAAATCTCCTACAGTGTACAATGCATACACCTTATCGTACGTAAGTTGTAGAACACCAAAGATTACAAGAAACAGCAATGCACTCAATACAGTGGTACAGGTAAGTCCGATAACTACTAGTCTACATGTGCTGTAGATTAAAAGGATAGGCCAAAATGATAGTTGTGTGTCTGTTTTTCAGCCCTCAAAATATTCTTTAAAAGTACTTATTATAAAGCAAAGTTTCAGACCATAATTTAAAAGTACCTATTAAAAGTTAATGAAAATAAAGTTAGAATAGACTTTGAAATCTTGAGTAGGAATGAAACAGACTCTTCCCATTGCCTGTTAAAGTTATACATATTTAACACTTTCAGACGTCTGTATTGTCTTTACCACTTGCTGTTTACAGAAAACTGTGAATAAATTGATGATATATCAACTTAACTATCGTGTATTTCTTTGCAAATCTAGGTATTAATGCAGCTTTTCTCTACATCACCCTAAGCATTTCTTGTGTAACCCCTCCCCCTTGTATATTAACGTTGTGACAGGGAAAGAGTATGTCACCTTCTGCCTAAGTTCCAATTCTCCACCGCTATTGTCAAGGTCATAGCTAAAGTTCCAACACTCAATTGCTATTGCCAAGGTCACAGCTAAAGTTCAAACTCTCCACCGCTATTGGCAAGGTCACAGCTTAAGTTGTGTTATAGCATGTGACAAATGGGTACTCCTTATCATTATTTAATTCGACATTCATTAGACTTTCGACATTCTTAACCCCTTCCCTTACGATATCATTCAAAACTGTTACAAAGGAACACCATTGGTATGTTACTCCAATGGTGTAACAACATAAAAACATAGCTAGTACAAATGCTCGCTCTAAACATGGTTATGTTAGTATAGCTATTCGCCGTACTGTTAACATGCTAGTTACCGTACACTTGAAAATGTATCAACAACTATTCGCCGTACACAGACGAAAAACCATTTAGGTCAATTACATGTACATCGTAATGACTATATTTAGACATATGACCATTATATGTTTATTCCAGTCTCATCTACATATGCCAGTTACGTCCGTTTCATCATCGTATATGTCATACTTTAATAGTTATCTCTTCTTCTTTCTTTGTAAACAATTTTGTACCGGCACTTTGTAGTCAGTTTTTACCAATATCTTCAGGTCGAATGAAATAGTTTACAAATCATCTGCATCACATACATCAGTGTTCATTGTATAAATGTTGTACTCCTTTATTTGTCTCTACGCTACCAGAAAATACCAGAAATATCGGAAAACATCCCGTGGCTTGTCTGCGCCTAGCGTCCTTGCCCGCTTCGGTACTAGCTATATCCGATGTCAGTCCTACACAGGTATAAAACCAATACAATAGCGTGTGTCCATGTCCTCGATTCGTTCGAGAACTGCAAACGGCAATACAGGTAAGATACTGAGGTCATAGCTAGCTCTCTACGTAAACAAGGTACAAGTCATTATTTAAGATCAGCTACAGTACTGCGCTATATATAGATAAAATACACATATGTTGGTGTCACAAAGCTTTAAATCTGGCCAACAGGTGGCGCCTTTAGCTATGTATTGATGATTGAACCGCTACAAGAAACTGACGTACATGTATTTTCATGCTTTGACACTACTTACCGATGAGTAACTAATGGTGTAGCAGGAGCAAGTCCTGGCTTTGTTTACCCAGGTTCATTGAGCCTGGGGTTCCAGGGTTTCCATTACAAACAACTCACATAGTGTATAACATTTAATAGATTTATTACATAGAGCATATAACATACATACACAGACGACACAAGCTATTCAACCCCTACCCGGCTACTACTGGGACATGTACGGGAAAGGTGTAAACAAACACACTACATGACGGTATAAACACAGCGGGCAGCTAGCAAGGCTTTCCCCGGACAGTACAGAAACACACAAACACCCACCTAGCACCACGGACCGGTCAGAAGATAATGACAGCACAACACATGACAAGAGACAGAGAAAGACGGAGATACCCAGCCGAAGCTATTGGTACAGCTCCACAAGTTCCCATGTGTGGGTATGTTATGTAGACCACGGTAGCCAATCAGAACGGTTTTACCACAGAGTAGGGGTCATCCAATGAAAACACCGGTTACTAAAATAAGGAAGGAAGTTAGAAAGAGTAAAAGCCCGGATAACAACACAGAGTCCCAATAGCAGCGGTAACACATACGTCGAACACCCACGGTAGATATATATGCGATAACTTTCTTATACCCCTTTCATTCAGGCTTTCATCCAGACACTTTCACCAACACAATCCTTATATATATAATCACTCATACCCATTCGCAACCACCTGGCCAGGTTTCATAATACTCTCGACTTTCACAATGGTACGTAATTTATCTTGTCTACCGTGATGCCTTACCTGCAATAATATGAATAGACGTATATTCTCGTACACCAGCTATCTTTTTAAAGTCGTAGTATTGCTAAATGCAGGCAGTTGTGTGCAAATAGTGCATATTGCTTGTTTTGTTGATGTTGTTCAAAAATCAAATTGTTCATGTAACCCGTACATCCGGCCATAACGTTTAGATATGCGCCCCTGCAGAATCGCCTGACCTTTTCCCCATCGAGGCATATGAGACGAGATGTAACGAAGGCTTTATGTCAACTGTCAAATAAGCCTGTAATGTTGGCTGAACTTTCCTATGCGTTAGTTCGCATCAGGAACGGCATTCCACCTATAAATATGATATGATATATATTACAACGTGTGCTGTCAACTGTTCCGTCTGGTCAACAGTGTATGTGACGTCATCAGTTCGGAACCCTTGCACGAATAAAGCACCCTATATTCCCGCCACTATATTTCGGCTATTGGGTAAATACTTACTGCCCAGTGGTCATTCTTACAATCCAACTCATAAGAGAAGGATCTGTGCTCTAGATCGGCTGGTTGTATAGAGGCGTATAGAGACATTGCCGCCAGCATTCATTAAGGACATTCCAATATGGCTGCCACACCAACCTGTATATCGAATTCAATAATGCATTCCGTTAGCATTAAACAATCCCTGTCACAAAATAATCCTCCTCCAATATTTCTCAAACATAATTGAGGTACATGCCTACTAAATTTCAGAAAAAACATTCAATAACTGATGAAAAAACTCACTTTGTATATGTCCATTTTCCAAGCTAAATAAAAGTCACAACTCAGGTAAAAAACACACATTTAAACTTGTAAATATCATAAGGTTGGATGTCCATGGAGATGCATTTGTCGAGAAAATTGTAAGAAAATGTGTCAAATCTCCAGAATAATGGCATGTATTTCCCCTGAATAGATCACAACTAAGCACAAAGCGAACAAGGCTGACTGAGGTTTGAGAAAAGCATGCAAAGCAAGTGAGATTTTACCTGTACACCATTCACTATACAGGTTCTCACTCAGGTTATTTTGCTTGACTTGTATCAAAAGTCTCGTTAGCGTGATGAATTATTATAAAACATCCAATCAAAATACATGTCATCATTCTAACGGAATGCATTATTGAATTTGATACACAATTTGGTGTTGCAGCCATATTGGAATGATCATACCCGGTTTCTCGGAGAAAGTAAATGAAAGATGATTGAATACACAATTTTTCCGTGGTTTTGGTATTTATACTGAGGAACCGGTGCCATTCAGATGAACCAATGCAACAAAATACGGCTCAAAATGTTCAGAGAAGCAGTCTGTGGTAAAATGAGTTCCGATGTAATCATCATACACATGTCAAATAGAGTAAGGTATTGTTGACATTGTAATAAAGTCAGTATATTTTGATAACTAAGCTGACTGTACTCTTTAATGTACAGGCAACAAATGTGGTCAGACTTGTATACAGGAATGTGTTCGTATTCATCCTTCTGTAGCATGTTAATATTGATAAACGAAGTGTTTATTGATTGGGGCGTAGTTCACTCTTTGCTGTTTATTGAATGGGTCGTAGTTCACTCTTTGCTGTTTATTGATTGGGTCGTAGTTCACTCTTTGCTGTTTATTGAATGGGTCGTAGTGTACTCTTTGCTGTTTATTGATTGGGGCGTAGTTCACTCTATGCTGATTATTGATTGGGGCGTAGTTCACTCTTTGCTGTTTATTGAATGGGTCGTAGTGTACTCTTTGATGTTTATTGATTGGGGCGTAGTGTACTCTTTGCTGTTTATTGATTGGGGCGTAGTTCACTCTTTGCTGTTTATTGATAGGGGCGTAGTTCACTCTTTGCTGTTTATTGATAGGGGCGTAGTTCACTCTTTGCTGTTTATTGATAGGGGCGTAGTTCACTCTTTGCTGTTTATTGATTGGGGCGTAGTTCCCTCTATGCTGATTATTGATTGGGGCGTAGTTCACGCTTTGCTGTTTATTGATTGGGGCGTAGTTCACTCTTTGCTGTTTATTGATTGGGGCGTAGTGTACTCTTTGCTGTGTCGTGTAACCATTTAGTTATGGTTTAGGCACGTATGAATGAAGGTGTTTCAAAAAATACATACAGAGTCAGACATTATTTGTAGAGCCATGGTTTTAGGAAGTAAAGACACAGGATGGAATAATACACATACAGGAACTCACTCACCTTCTCATTTATGTAAGGGTCAGGAACTCACTAACCTTCACATTTATGTAAGGGTCAGGAACTCACTCACCTTCTCATTTATGTAAGGGTCAGGAACTCACTAACCTTCACATTTATGTAAGGGTCAGGAACTCACTCACCTTCACATTTATGTAAGGGTCGGACCAGGTAAATGTAAATGTAAAGACAATGTTTTGAATAATGTAATCAAGTGTCGTACAGAGATGTTTCATAACCATTCATGCTCCAACACTCTTAAATCGATCAATATTGTGTATGACTTTTATATTTTGAGTTGTTGTAATAATCAAGTTGATAGCCGACACATTAATGCTGAGAGATGTCCGTGTATGTGACACTGTATACGTAGTTTAGGGTGGTCGGGTGGTGCAGTGGATAACGCACTTGCCTTTCACCAAGGCCGCAGGGTTCAATTCCCCGATCGGACGTGAAAAGGTTGGGGTCACCTGTCCGACTACATGGGTTTTCTCCGGGTACTCCGGATTCCATCCACGCTAAGACCCCCCAAGCGCTAACATCCGGGCCAACAAGAGTGATTAATATAAGTTGAGATAACTTGTTTCATAATTGTTGTAAAATAAATAAAGTTTAAATTTACTGTAATTATTACAGACTGATATCACATTGTACTGGAACTCACACAAGAGTTAACTGTCACATACTGGCAAAAATAGTTGCATGTGACAAGCTGTATACAGGTTTACAAGTTGACACCAAGGCAACCTGTTACTTGCTGTCCCTAGGCAACCTGTTACCAGGTTTACCAGAACCAGCGGTCACTAAGGCAACCTGTTACCAGCTGTCATAGATATAACCTGTTACCATATTTACCAGAACCAGCTGTCACCAAGGTAACCTGTTACCAGCTGTCATAGATATAACCTGTTACCATGTTTACCGGAACCAGCGGTCACCAAGGCAACCTGTTACCAGCTGTCATAGATATAACCTGTTACCATATTTACCAGAACCAGCTGTCGCCAAGGTACCCTGTTACCAGCTGTCATAGATATAACCTTTTACCATATTTACCAGAACCAGCTGTCACCAAGGTAACCTGTTACCAGCTCTCATAGATATAACCTGTTACCATATTTACCACAACCAGCTGTCACCAAGGCAACCTGTTACCAGCTGTCATAGATATAACATGTTACCATATTTACCAGAACCAGCTGTCACCAAGGTAACCTGTTACCAGCTCTCATAGATATAACCTGTTACCATATTTACCAGAACCAGCGGTCACTAAGGCAACCTGTTACCAGTTGTCATAGATATAACCTGTTACCATATTTACCAGAACCAGCGGTCACCAAGGCAACCTGTTACCAGCTGTCAAAAATATAACCTGTTACCAGGTTTACCTGTCACATGGTGTCATCAGGGATAACTATTACAAGCTGTCAGTAGGTAGGGTTTCCTGTCACAAGCTGTTCCCAACGTTACGTGTTACCCAGCTGTCACTAATGTAGCTATTACCAGATGTCACAAAGCCTACAGTTAACTGTTACCAGACGTAAGGAAGATTACCTGTCACAAGTTGTCAACGTGGCTACGTATCACCAGATATTACCAGGTTTATCTATTACATGTCACCAGGGTTACTTACTATAACCATTATCCATGCGCACTTGCTGATATGCAACAAACAGACATATGTAAAACTTCAGTATCATTTGAACATTTCTTGGCTACATTTATTGATCTGAAACAGTTTCGTAAAAATATTGTGCAATGAACACTAAACATGAAAAAATGCTGCGGAGGTATATTGTCATTGTTGTTTCCATTGGTGTCGTAATGGAATAAAATAAATACTATACAGTTCAATAACATAGTCAATTTATTTCTAAAAAATGTCTTCATGTGGGTAAGTATGCATTATGACAATTTCTTTTTACATAACCAATAAGAGTTTCTATGTGACGTATCGATGACTAGTACGGTATGTACACAGTCACCTTCATCAGACAAATGACCAGTGAAGCGTATGCACACAAAGGTGTAAAATGTGTACGAGTTGTCCACACAATCGGTGTCGATTCGGCTAAGCTGTAAGCGTATGTACACTAGTTGTTATTTATGTACCGGTTTAGCTATGCTTTTTCGTAGTAAATAGTACATAGTAAATTACTAACGAACCACAGCAACTGTGCAATTACTATACATCATATTTTAAACAGATTTACATGTATGTCATACTCTTTGGCTACAACTGTTTTGCCTCAATCCCGCGTTGTAGAATAAACATTTTGTTCAGTCAAAAATCACAAATCTGTTGGAATGAGGGGTATATTTTTGCATATTTTAGTATATTTACATGTGTTCTGTTTTAGGACATGATCGGGTTCAAAGGACAAGTACAAGAGGGTCTGTATCACACAAAGGATGTGTTTGCAATACTATGGAACAGGGTCAATGGTACTGCCTGTTTGGTCGGCGTTAGTGCAAGTCTTGCAGTCTATTGGTTAATAAAGAAGACCAGGTACCGCCTTCCACCGGGACCAGTAGCTCTTCCATTGGTCGGCAACTATAGTCGTACGTATAAACAAACTACTTTCTATAATAAGCTGCAATACACCAATTTCTACCACAATACGCTGTTATTCCACTCTCAGATCATTGTATAAACATGCAGAATGATAGATACATATGAGTTATACACCGCACGTGGTATATTACCTTCCAGAGTTTTCATTGGTCGAGAAGATGAACTTAGAGTTTGACCGAGACGACTTTTTCCACGCGCCTTTTGCCACGTGCTGTTTTGTTTACGTCGTCTGCTGTCAACATCCGGCAAATGTTGGTGACTTAGTGGGGTTAAGCGATGGGTAAAAGTGGGTTATTAAGGCAATATTAAAAGAAGTTGATACTTAAAGATTTGATCGCTAGTTTCAGGCAAAATTGCTACAGACGCTCGATATCGTTTCGACGTCACACAGTCGCGTGTCCAGTTCGTGAAACCAAAACAAGATCTGTCACAGTGTCGGAAAATATTTCGTTCTCCCAACGTCCCGTTATCGCTATTTGGAGGGTCTGACTATGGCTGAACTTTCACTATAAACGTCAACCATAGAACCGTCACGAAGAAACGTCCAAGGCCTACGGTTTTGGGCATTGACAGCGATTAGTTAGTCTTCATCACTTGGCGGGAGGCAGACTTCGTACGATATGCGTTCGCGCATATAGTCTGCGGTTAATTGATTTAAATTAATGCAATACTGCATACTCTCAATGCTTAAAGAAGTACACCAATGCATATAAAAAATATGACAACCAATACTTATATTTACATTTTATGTTAATCAACTTACAGTTCACGCAGAAATAAAGACATAATATTAGTCTGAACATGTTTCAACGTCAGGGTAAATCTATACAGAGAACAGCCACCAGTTGACAGTGGAACAATGCAATCACCAACGTTGCAGTTATGACGTCATAAGCATAGCGACGTCACAATAACCCAATGTATATTATACGGAAATAACATACATTTGTCCGATAGAAACATCTAGGCTCTGTGCAGTGAAAATGTAAATATTTTTTAATATTAATGAGTGACTTTTTACATATGGGTCATATCGCTACTCCAGCCTTGTTCAAATCAGGTCACACTCCAGCTGTTTCCGACTGAGATTGTGGTAGAAACAGATCACACGACTCGTGGTTGTTGAGTATGGTATTTATTTCACTCTCGATATTTCTAACTCGAGTGAAATATATACCATATTCACCAACTACTCGGTGTGTAACCTCTATTTCTCCCACACATGACAGATTTATCTCCCGTTTTGCCGGTGCTAGATTTATCTGTCTCCGCCCTAGGGTTGAGACAGGGGGATTCCCCTATTCATAACAATGGCATGACGTCACTTCAACAATACAATGACGTCACGTCAACAATCCATCAACAAATTGCCTGTATGTGTTTTGGGTCCATGTTTACCTTTATTTCACATTAAAATACTGTTAGATATGGGAGAAAAATAATCAATCGCTACTGGTTGTGTAAGATAGAGAAATCTCAACCCGAGGACTAAGATTTTTTGTCCAGAACTCGGCAAGCCTCGTTCTGGACAAAAAATCTTAGTCCTCGGGTTGAGATTTCTCTATCTTACACAAGCCTCGTTCTGGACAAAAAATCTTAGTCCGAGGGTTGAGATTTCTCTATCTTACACAACCAGTAGCGATAGATTCTATTAATCTACCCAGACTGCTTCTGGTAACAAACGGTGATCAACTCTCGTTGTACGTCCACTCAATCTGCTTCT
Source organism: Mizuhopecten yessoensis (assembly GCF_002113885.1). Lineage (NCBI taxonomy): Eukaryota > Metazoa > Mollusca > Bivalvia > Pectinida > Pectinidae > Mizuhopecten > Mizuhopecten yessoensis. The sequence goes on along the minus strand of NW_018403369.1, from coordinate 737,818 downwards.
ATCACGAATAAGGGTTTTTTAGTCGAATATTTAATTATCTTAGGCATTCTGATTTACTGCGTTTTTTAAACATACTGATATTCTGAATATATTTGCGACAGAAAAATTGAAAAGCGTCTATGTTGGTTGATTAACAGTTTTGGGAGACTCAAGGCTACACGAGACATGTGCCCGGCTGTCAGCTATTTACGGACCCGTCATCACTATACAGATAGGTAAGATACCGACCACCAGAACTCTCAGGGATCATCAAAAGGCAAAGTTGAGATTTTAGAAATCATGACGATATAGAGTTTATTTATGCCATATGCAAATACTTCTATTGAAGAAGTGATTACTTTAATTGATCTCTTCAAAAGTTTGGAACTTAGCGTCAGTTTTGGTTGTGCCAACGGATAACACCCACAGAAGACTTCGCTTTCAGTTTTTTCTATTGCTTTAAATAAGTCATTTGTTTATTCTCATGGGTTTTTGTCTTTTTTAAGCAAATCATAATAAGGTACTTTAAAAGACAATAGTATGAAAAACATAAACCGAAGCAGAAGTGAGTATAACATAGACTGAACCATGTTCACTGTACTGAAATTGATATCTAGAAAGGAATATAACTGCTGTTAACCACTGTATGCTTTAAGAGGCAGTTCATGTGAAAAACTCCCTCGTAGAATTTTGAATTGCGTTTGTGTCCTGTACTTGAGGCCACAAAAGTTACACAGCAGATAATATAGCCCCATTTGTAATCTTCACCTTTTTGTCTTCCAACGCCTCACTTTGAAATACCTCAGTTTCCGCCAAAACGGGTAGTTGTTATTCCTTGCTTGGCGTTTACAGTTATCACGCCAAATGTTAATATCATGTGACCAGAAAGAATACTGTGCTTGGTGCATTCGGCTTTATATTTCAGTAAGGTAGCAGTCGGCGTCAGATCAGCGTTATCACAAGGCAGCAAATGCACAAACCGACTCCAGTTTACATAACTCTTACTTGTATACGTTTCACACACAGAGGCACACGTTTCACACACAGAGGCACGTCCGTAAATGACCTTACCGGTTACACGGACACTAAAGATAATAAAACAAAAACAAACATGTAAAACTTTGTTTGATTATCATAAAACGAAGTATGCTGTATAAAATAAAGTGGGAATAATGTATTGTATAAGCATCGAAAATAATAAAGTAATAGTATTTTCACATAGTTAAACCCATTAAACACTTCTCTATGAAGATTTGATATATTTTATGTACATTAACGCCTATAACATTCTGTTGTACTTATGTTGGAATAGGTCCACTGAAGATGGTGGTTTTGAATACAATAGAAGCCACAATAGAGGCAATGGTAACCAAGGGAACCGACTTTGCAAACAGACCCGTGACTGCATCAGGTAAGTGTTACCCTAAAACAAACAGACCCGTGCCATCATCTGGTGAACATTAACTTATAACAAACAGACTCGTGACATCATCTGGTGAGTATTACCCTATAACAAACAGAACCGTGACATCATCTGGTAAGTGTTATCTTATAACAAACAAGACTCGTGACATCATCTGGTGAGTGTTATCCTATAACAAACAGCCCCGTGACTGTATCTGGTAAGTGTTACCCTATAACAAACAGACCCGTGACATCATCTGGTAAGTGTTAACTTATATCAGACAGACCCGTGACTACATCTGGTAAGTGTAAACTTATATCAAACAGACCCGTGACATCATCTGGTAAGTGTTAACTTATAACAAACAGACCCGTGACATCATCTGGTAAGTGTAAACCTATAACAAACAGACCCGTGACATACTCTGGTAAGTGTTAACTTATAACAAACAGACGCGTGTCTGCATCTGGTCAGTGAAGACCTATAACAAACAGACCCGTGACATCATCTGGTAAGTGTTAACTTATATCAGACAGACCCGTGACTACATCTGGTAAGTGTAAACTTATAACAAACAGACCCGTGACCTCATCTGGTAAGTGTAAACCTATAACAAACAGCCCCGTGACATCATCTGGTAAGTGTAAACTTATAACAAACAGACCCGTGACAGCATCTGGTAAGTGTAAACTTATATCAAACAGACCTGTGACATCATCTGGTAAGTGTTAACTTATAACAAACAGACCCGTGACATAATCTGGTAAGTGTAAACTTATAACAAACAGACGCGTGTCTGCATCTGGTCAGTGTAAACCTATAACAAACAGACCCGTGACATCATCTGGTAAGTGTAAACCTATAACAAACAGACCCGTGACATCATCTGGTCAGTGTAAACCTATAACAAACAGACCCGTGACATCATCACGTCAGTGTGAACTTATAACAAACAGACCCGTGACATCATCTGGTAAGTGTAAACCTATAACAAACATACCCGTGACATCATCTGGTAAGTGTAAACTTATAACAAACAGACCCGTGACTGCATCTGGTAAGTGTTAACCTATAACAAACAGACCTGTGACTGCATCTGGTCAGTGTAAACCTATAACAAACAGACCCGTGACATTATCTGGTAAGTGTAAACCTATAACAAACAGACCCGTGACATTATCTGGTAAGTGTAAACCTATAACAAACAGACCCGTGACATCATCTGGAAAGTGTTACCCTATAACAAACAGACGCGTGACTGCATCTGGTAAGTGTTAACTTAAAACATCACTGCATCAGGTATTGATCTTAATAAAATAGTGTAAAACACTAAGCATTAAATGCTTTGGTCATATATTTAGAAACCATAATGTTTATCTCGTTAAAACTAATCGTATTAAAAGACTATGTTCACAAGACCTGTTGCCCCACACTAAACTGGCCAATCAGAAAGTAGCTATCGAAATCCTGTCATTTGTCCCTACACATTCTTGCTCGTGCTAGATCAGTTTGTTTACAAGACGGAAATTTCAGGATAGTTCGTCAACATTCTGTTATCAAAAATTTTAAACTCCAAAATTGGATGCAGATTAGCAAAATGAGCTTACCGAATTTGGTGATTAAAGAAATGTTGGTGTTATGTAATATCCATACGACACTGTAATATTCGTGAATGAGAAATGTTTTGTATATGGTTTGTGATTCCAAAACACACACATTTGATTAATCAAGGTTAGTACAAGGAATCCCTACTATTTATCTATTCAGTAAAACGGTGAATTTACATCCGATTTTGTCGATAACACTTCCGTCCCTGTTGTTTTGGTTAGAAATTGGGTGTAGCTTAAGTGCAATGGGCGGGATTTAACGTATATGATGCATAAATATTTTTTTATTTTAATGGAATATTCCGGTTGATCACAAAAACAAGCATTTTATAGTAAAATAGAATCGTTTTGACTTTATATATTCGGAACAGGATGAAACCATATATATTAGTTGTTAATGTATATTTTCAGACAAACATATTCCTTTTTTTCGCATAAAACAGGGATGTTGCTAAGTGATGGCGGCAAAAACATCCTCCTGTCACAATACACACCCACCTGGAAACTTCACCGCAAAATTGCCAGCAAGGCTCTCAGGTCAGTGTAGGGGACGTAACTATAACAAGCCTCATCTAAATACGTCACGGTGACGTCATCATAAAACGTCATTTGGACGTCATCATAACACAACACTATCTAAGTAATATTATATTTAGACTAGAAGACATTTTTTTACAGATTTATATATCCAATGCATGTTTGTTAATAGCTCGGCCTGTTGACACTATTTCACCTACCGTATCCTTTACCTGTTCATATTGCATCAATAATATATCTTCCAATACAAACAAACGTAACTCCTTTTCAAAACAAGTATGGATGCTGAAGAGTATTATGCTAGAGTTATGGCGGAACGAAAAGAAATAAAGCAGATTCTCTGCGTGAAAAGGTTTATATTTTATATCTTCTGCAAATTCAATTACTTGTGTTGGACTACATTATGAACACCAAACTCAAGTAAACGTTTCTAGACTGAATGCAGCCTCTATAGCTAAGTTGTAATCTCGCCATTTTGTAATGAAACTTATTATGCAAGCTTCTGCTGAAAATCTACGAACCTGATGACGATATATATACACGTGAATTATGACGGCTCGCTCATTGTGACAACAAACAATTCCAATAACGTTGTATCCTACGAACTAACCGGGAGATGTCTGGTCACGAATGAAGGGAATGTTTCTTTTCTAGTGTTTCGAGAGGCGGGTTGTGGTAGTATCCCTTTTGCATTTAAATGAAAAAGCAGTTTGCACCGCCAAAGCAGCTCTATTGCTACCTACGGTCAACACGATAAATTGTCTGTAAACAACATAGCATGTCTTCAATCTCCAGTTTCAAAAGTTAGTGCTGTGATAATTTCCGTACTCATTCATTGACTTTGGTCTATAGTTTGTATCCATTTTACCTTTACACATCATGTGTAAAAGACGCAATATATACAATTTTTTTTGCAGGGTTTTCAATTAAATACATAATAGTACAATATCAGCTGCTTAAACCGAAGTTTTAAATTAAGTGTACTGTGATCATGTTTTCAATCTCGCAGTCCATCCGTTCACAGGATATGTTTACATACATCTACCTTTCCATACAGAAACTCTTTACGAGGTGAGAAACAGGAGACCGCTTTAGATGCCTCCATGGCTGAGTTTATTACACTACTGACGGCCACTGAGGGACAACCCTTCACCCCTCATGCCTACATAGACCACGCTTTGTTCAACTTAATGAGTGGACTCTGCTTCAAGAAGGTGTAAGTTCAAGAAGACATAAATAATGAATTACCATTGTACTATATTGAAAATACATTCATAAAATTGTTAAAATGAATTATCCATGAAATACATCCCTCCGGTCTAGAGAAAGCATTATCAATTGTATCATATTGGGTTCTTTGTCCTTTTTTGTCTACTTTTTCTACTTTTCGGCAAATTTTCGACAAGAATTGGTGTTTATATGATGTTTGTAACTACAACGACGGTCAAACCTGTAAAAGACCAGCACTATTTTGTTCTTTTCTGATCGTATGAGAATTTATGTAGGACCCTTTTCAGAGACTTTTAGCCTCCATCGTTTCTCTTATTTATCTCCATTGCTTTCTCTGCGGCTTTATCTCCAAAGGGATACATGTTAAGTCCGCCATCAGAATAATGTGACGGTTGAAGTATCATGCGACTGTGTAAAGTCTAAGTTTCAGTTAGGTGGCTCTTGTATGTGGCATTACAATTGTCCCGTCATCTAGTGACATCGTCTTCATATCAATTTGATTGTGATGACGCAAGACATTAAACAAATAAAGTATTTTTACACAACGTCAGTTTCTTCCTTTTAAAGATATTGGTGCTCAGAGAGAGACTGTCTGGGTTTTTTTCAGATACCAATTCAACGACAAAACGTTTAAACGTTTTATAGACGTTGACAATGAATTCATCAGAGAATTTGGACTCGGTCTTATTGAAGATGTCTTTCCCATTTTGGCAATCTGGCCCAGTCAACGCTTTCAAAAGGTCATTGGGCTCCTGACAGAAATCCTACAGTTTACATATGACAGGTTTCAAGAACATGTGGATGATTTTGATGCAGGTAAATGTATTCTGTTCAACATTTTCATTTTCAATACTATTTGTAAAAATAAAGGACTTTAATTAGGGCATATATCCTACTTGTATCAACATGCCTCATTATTTCAATATTGCATACCTAATTTAGCATTGGACACTTCATCAAGTGTCAGTTATTTAGTCCATACACTGACACGTCTTGTTCATGAATTACTCCCTTCAGTCCGGACATCTGATTTTCCCATCCTTATAATGTCATTGGTATAAACATTTCTGTTTAAGACGACATCAAGGATATCTCGGACTTTGTGATCATGGCACGTAAAGAAGCCGAGGAAGAGGAGAACGCTGAACTGTTGGACCAGTTAACAGATGAGCATTTACGACAGATAGTGACTGATGTTTTCTTTGGTAACTCTCACGATGTATATCTTTGGTATAAACATATGTAATATAACAATCGTTAATGTTTTTCTTTATTTATTTATTTCCTTTATATCATACTTATGCTAGACGTTACTACGTTGTACAACAGTAAAATTACAGTAAACCCCATATGATTTCAAATTCGTTTTCTTTACTTCTTTCAGGCTATATACGAATATGTCTCCCTCAATATATATAACCCCTTATAACATCAACATTTTATAAATGGAAGAAAGAGTACTCGTTTACCAAAAGTCTGCATAGTCCTTCCTACCAGTACAGGAACATGTATATAATAGGCTTTTTGGTAGATTTGATTACATCTGTACCTACATGTACTTAAGCAATAGATATGTTTGACATTTCATCTGCATGGTGTACTTAGCATTATTGTAATTATGTATACGATTTATTGTGGACAGCTGGATTTGAAACTTCACGTTTTACACTAACCTGGGGCCTGCTATACTTGGCCGGTCACCCCGAGGTACAGAAGCGGGCCCAGTTGGAGATGGACGAGGTTGTAGGTATGTTAGAAATTACAATCGGATTGGCATAATATGAGGCTCAGAGACGGTTGGTTGGCTCGTTTATAGGGTTAGGTGGGTCCAGTCGGAGCAAGACACGCTTGTAAGTGTGAAAATAACATATGCATGGTCTCTAAATGGAAGATTCTATGATAACGTGTTTAAGTATACAACAGGTGTATTCTGTCTCCGAACCTGCACAGTAGTAGATATATACTGAAACAATTACGTAAGCAAACCCAATTAAAGTTTGACAACGTCGTGTGCATGCGTAAAAACAGTTAGGCCACTGCCTATCCACACAGAAAACATGAAAATGAAACTCAAAGGAATGATGCTGTTTAGTTAAAATAATTGGACCTCTTCACCGTCGATCGGACAAATACTGAGGCATTTATCAATCCCATGTAAAGACACGTGTATAGATTGAAAGTAGATTAGAATTAAGCAGTGGATGCTTCCTCGTGATTGATCAAGTATGATTACAGGAAAATAAGGCCCTGTAGTTTGGATGTTGTCAATACAGGTGACGCATACTTCAGATTACCCAAGTTTGTATACCCAATAAATAGAACAATTGAGAAACGAAGAATGGTCTCCTTTCCTCTTAGCATTGCAAATAAGTTATTTTGCAAAACACAACATTACGTGGTAAGCGCCGCACAATTACAACCAAGTTAGAATTATAAATACCGCGCCAAACGATGAGATTAATGACGTCTGACGTCATCACTTTTTGTATTGTAGGTTATCCGGTGTTACAATGAAAGGTTATAGTTTAAACCACATGTTTTTCATATCAATAAACATGTACAATTACATAGACATTTCATTCAGATGATTGGGAAACAAGTACTATTGTACTTGTGCATAGTCCTTCTATATCTGCATTTAATGTTGATATTTGATTTCTATTTGTCTGATACTAAAGGGCGAGCCCGACTTCCCACACTAAAGGACCGTTCCTCCCTTCCGTACACTGAAGCTGTCCTCCATGAGGTGATGCGAGTAGCCACGGTCTCACCGTTGGGAATCCCGCATGCGGCCCGTGTCGACTCCATGATTTGTACGTATCCGAATGCATCACAGTATACTTGGATGCATTCCATGGCAATACTTTTCGTTATATATAATAGTTTTACTGCATTACACTATAATCATCTCTCTGTTTTATAATTCAGGTGGCTATGATATTCCGAAGGGTACAACGGTGGCCATCAACCACTGGGCACTTCACAATGATCCAAGATACTGGGACCAACCTCAGAAATTCAACCCCGAACGATTTTTGACTTCTGAGGGAAAGCTTGCTCCAATACCTGACAGTTGGGTTCCATTTTCCGTCGGTAGGAGAGTGTGTATAGGAGAATCTGCATCAAAACCAGAACTTATACTAATTCTGTCGGTTATCCTTCACCAGTTCAACATTAAATTACCGCCAGGAGTCGCGGCTGACTATTCACCAGAAGCGTCTGGACTAGCGGGATACATTGCGAATAGATATAAGATCCAGGCTGAGAAAAGAGAATAGGTCCAATCTTACAGTCTATGGATTGGTGTTGAAAACTAAATAGTTATGCTTTTCGGTTATCCAGCTTTCTTCTAGTCTACAGGAGAAAGTGTTTCATAACTGATTGTCCCTTTTAGCTAATGTAATTATGGATTGTTCATGGAAAAAAGAACATCATTTTGTATAAAAATCAGTGTGTATAACAAATGTAGCTCTGAGTAGTAAGCTTAAACAATATTTACATTTTTCAAAACCCTGAATTCAAATAAATGGATTTTGTTTTAAAAAATGGACAACGTTGCAACGCCTCAATTAAGTGTAAACATTGACCATGCAGCAGTGGAAGAGATTGTAACATTAAGGAAGTATTGTAAATATGGTTATCGCACAACAATGGCGGCTATATCCTCAATGTATGGCTACTTATAGTCAAAAAGAAAATATCAATAATCAGATGATAGTTTATATCACTATGTCAACAAAACGGAAGTCAACGTCGTTTGATACGAATCATTTTAAATGAAATGTTGTTACGAAGCAAATGTACACCAGGGCCCAGTTGTTCAAAAATCGGTTAGCTTATATAATCACTGTTCAACAACATTTTTTCAACCTTCTATTTCTTCGTCAATATATAAGGTAAAACCTCACAATTTTGAATGTAAATTCACTCTACTAAATATGTGATATCTGGAAAGTTGTAACTTATTCAATTGTAGCTTTTTAAGATACACAGAAATCAAAATTTTTGCTGACCACTGATTTAGCTAATCAACTTTTGGACAACTCGGCCCAGAGTGTAATATTACATCTCATAGTCATAAGAAAAATTCTAAAACAGGAATCATGGAAACATCAAATAAATGAAAGACATCACAAAATACCACAATCTACAGTTATTTCATGCCTTACCAGTCAACAGTCAAAACCATTTTCCCTCGGAGTTGGGACCCACCAGATGAACTCTTTCCCGAAGCCTGTGGCTGTTTTGTTACTTGACCAATGAAAAACAAAAAGTTCCATGTCGAATGTGATGTATTGATCTACCGACAGACGACTGTCAACAATCCAGAACCAAAAACGCTTGATCATCCCGAGGGAAACAGTTCATCTGGTGAGTCCCAGAATTGCCTGGGAAACAGTATACAATTGTTTCATGGCTATTTGGGAAACAGTCAAAACTATCATCCCGAAGTAGGGGGAAGCCCTGGGGAACTGTTTGCCCGAGGCCGCTACGCCAAGGGCAAACAGTTCCACAGGGCTTCCCCCTACCGAGGGATGATAGTTTTGACTGTTTCCCAAATAATCATGAAACAATTGTTTTATTACCAAATAAAAATTAGTATCAATGCTGCATGCAATGTTGCCGTTGCTTCAACACTGAGTTGCGGTCACCGCAACGCTTGAACGGGGCTCTCGAGGGGGGATTACTGCGCATCGAATTCGCGCCGGGTAACAGTTCGCTCTGACCGGCAAAACAGTTTTGACTGTTTCACCCCTACAGCAGAAATTGGACAAATACAGCAGAAATTGGACAAAAGGCTAGAAACAGTCTAAAATGACTAATTATAATTTATATAGACTATTGGGTAATAATCGAAATTGATTAATATGTATTTATATAGCGAGTCAGGTAACAATACTGACCGTCAACCATGTGCACATGCACGTGGAGAGTTCCTGTACTACTGTGACAACTTTCAAATGCTGTAAATATGTTCCCGTCACCAATTGTGTGAACATCACGTTCTGAAATATATTTCATGTATATATGTCACTGATGGTGAATATGATGAACAGGAATTTAATCATATCAATTAAATAACATAGTAGCAGTTTAAGAACAATTTATGGCAAGCGTAGACTAATATTATTGTAGATTGATAAGCTTCATCACTAGAAGAACCTGTTAAAGCAATCAATTCGTCACCAAGACGGGGCTATTAGGGAATTGAAGTGCAAGTTTACTAATTCCTTTTACGTTGCGTCCGACTGTGTCCAGTTCTGAATCTGTCTTGGGTGTTTTTCTTATATTATAATTAGCTACTCTTATATGTGAACTTCCAAGAAAAATTCAAACACATCATTTGTCAAAATTAACGTTTTATTAGAAAGATAAAGGAGATTGTCAATATCTCTACACATTAGGTATACGTACATCTCTACGTCGTGATCTTTAACAATACGTATACTAAATATAAATATCCCTGCTAGCAGAGAACGTCAACATAACAAAATAAAGAACATAGAAATGGAATGTGTTAATATCATAAGATCGCTGTCGTATTATCTTAGTATAGATAAGACATTGTACATTCATCTAAGAATCAACAGGCAACTCACTACAAAAGAATGGGGTATAATCTGATGATACATTCAGGTTACATCACAATTGTTTATTTTGACGTTCATATATTAAGTAACAGTGCATGTTTACGAAAGAGGCAATTATGATGTACGAAAAAATAATTGTAATTGCATTGTCTAGTTCCTACCGTTTTAAAACCTGTAAAGATTCTATAAAACGAAAAAGTAAAGTTAAAATCATGTCATACGTATAGGTTATACCTAAAAAATACATGGTAAATAAATCCATAAATATTTTATATAAACAAGAGGCCCAAGGGCCTTAGCGGTCACCTGAGTTATATCATAGGTACTGGTAGCTTTATTTTATTGTTTAGATGTGATAATTATCACCAAGTAAAAATAATTTCCTACAGAAAGTTGTCAAAATATACCCAACAGTGTTATTTCCCTATATAAACTTTAGTAAACTTTACCCCCTCCCCAAGGGAGAATGGATAGCCCGGGGGTCCTGAAATTTACAATTTAAGTAAAGCCCCTTATGATCTTTCTTTCCACGTAAAGAAAATCACTGTTGTACCTCTGAGTCTGGAGAAGAAGATTTTTGAAATATTGGTTAATTTTCCCTTTTGTGCCCCGCCCTGGCCCCAGGGGCTGGGGTAGGATTCTCAATTTTACAATTTGAAACCATCTTCCTCCAAGGATAATTCTCACCAAGTAAAAATAATTTCCTACAGAAAGTTGTCA
>NW_018403369.1:719045-726157 GCF_002113885.1 Mizuhopecten yessoensis | reverse complement strand
AGAAGAAGATTTTTGAAATATTGGATAATTTTCCCTTTGGGGCCCCGCCCTGGCCCCAGGGGTTGGGGTAGGAATCCCAATTTTACAATTTTGAAGCCTCATCTACCAAGGATGATTCTGACCAAGTTTGAAAAAAATCCATCCACTGGTTCTTGAGAAGAAGTTGAAAATGTAAAAGTTTACGCACGACGACGACGGACGACGACGGACGAAAAGCGATTAGAATAGGTCACTTGAGCAAAGCTCAGGTGACCTAAAAAGGCGTAATATAAAATATATCCTTAAAAAACAAAATATTGCAATAAAAAAAATATAGAGACATCTATATTAACATCGTATTGCTAGTTAAATATGTATCGTCTGTTTAGTTTTCATATGCTTTGATGACGCCATACATATGACAAAACAAGTCCCTGACAAATTCAGTGTATCGACACACAAATTATGAACATATGCTCAACTGTATGTAAATGACTTAATGATTGTTAGCTATCCACACTGCCACTGCCTTGAAGTTTATCTCAAATACAGGTGGAAACTATAGCATTTGTTGTAAATTTGTAACGTTGTAAATTTGTAACATTGTAAATTTGTTACATAACGCTGTAAATTTGTAACATTGTAAAAGGTTTTAGAGGCCCTATGTTCACAATTTAAACACATTTAATAATGTAAATAAAACCATCATTAAACTGACAACGATTTATAACGAATTATTATTTCGTTTTATCGAAATAATATTTCGTTTTTTCGAAACAATATTTCGTTTCATATTTCGAAATATTATTTCAACAAATGAATATTATTTCGTTCTAACAAATTTTTATATCGTTTTATCGAAATATTATTTTGTTGAGCCAAATTATTATTTCAATATAAGGAATTATTATAATTATTCTATTTCATTCGAAATATTTTCTTAAAATGAGTTAAAATTCTGATTTGTTTTAGCAGGAACGTATACTGTCCCTGGTTTTAGAAACATTAAAACGAAATACATTTGGAAACAACAGACCAATGATCTTTTACTTTCAATAGTGATCAATAGTACATTTAATCCAAATATGCTTTTTCTTGACAAAAGGATGTTGAGGAATGACTAACAAATATATATGTAGCTAGAAATTTTCAGAGAAAAAAAAATCAAATAAAAGAAAGATATATTTCAACGTGCTAAAATGTACTCCCTCTCCAGGGAGGAAAAGGGTGACCCGGGAGTAATAAAATTCATATGCATGATAAATAACCTTAAGATTTTCCATCAAATAAGAATAGGGGCGAGTCAGGGTCTTCATATCAAACTCTATTCACATAATGATAATCCAACTGAAAATGTGCAATAAATACCAAAAAGTTATATTTGTCTTTGCAAACTATAATAAAAATGTTCCCTCCCCAAGGGGGAATGGGTGACCAGGGAGTGATAAAATTCACAATTTGATAAAACACCTTCAGACCCTTACATCCATAAAAGAGGTAATTGATTCCCGCACATTTCGGTCCGAGGAAGAAGATTGTTGATATTGGACTCATTTTGGCCCTGATCCTGGGCACTGTGTGTTATTTAGTGAAATTGGTTTTGTGGATTAGGTTAAGAAGTCAAAAATGTGACTTGTATCCGAATGGCCGACGGCAGACGCCGACCGACGACGCAGGAAAATAGATCGAAATAGGTCAGCTTAGATTTTGACTAAGGTGACCTTAAAACGAGTTTAAATGAGAATATAATTTGATAACACGAAATAACGATTAGTTATAACGAAATAATAATTCAATAAAACGAAATAATAATTTGATAAATGACAATAATATGTTATAACAAAATAAAATAAGTGTGAAGCATGTCAGTTTAGGGGCTCCGTACTATGTAACTTATTAGAAGTTCCTGATATTTCTTTATTAAACAATTCTTCACAGCCATGTGCTATATCATACAGATATCAATGCGAGACAGAATATATCAGTTAAATTATAATTATATATCAGAGTGAGACAGACACTATCAGTTAAATTATTATTCTATATCAGAGTGAGACAGACACTATCAGTAAAATTATAATTCTTTATCAGAGTGAGACAGAATGTATCAGTAAAATTATAATTCTTTATCAGAGTGAGACAGAATATATCAGTAAAATTATAATTCTTTATCAGAGTGAGACAGACACTATCAGTTAAATTATTATTCTATATCAGAGTGAGACAGACACTATCAGTAAAATTATAATACTCCTGCTCTTTCTGTAGCATACGTATAGCCAAACACAAATCTAAACAAATTCATAATAATTTAACACTTACCACACATAATCAACTACAAAGTATATAACCAAGAGGTTGAACATTGACTTCAAACACTTAATTCATTTAATATAATAATATTTTGATAAAACATCAGGGCCTTTATTCATGAATTATTCTCATAGTTTAACTCATAGTGTGCACTTTAATCCTGTTTATTCTAAATTGACCTGGAATTATTGCGAATAACAGCTTAACAAAATATGGTCCATTTAAATAAAACTGTTGGTTTAGTGCTCAAATTCAATGTGTTCCCTTCAGTTACACAATTTATGTACTTAATCTGACCATTTTTTGCAGTGGGGTAAAATGTAAGCATTTCACATGGGAGTTCTACATTACAAGTTTTGGTAAATTACCAAAAAAGGTAATAAATTATGGCTACATGTATATATCACAGAGTATTAAAAAGTAAATGGCTTGGTAACTATATAGTACATGTATTAAATAATGTAATGCCAAAGTACCTACAAGTATTCAATTATGGCTGAGTGTATATCATAAACTATTTAATAACATAATGGCATTGTATCACAAACAGTGAAACTATAAAATAATTGGATTAAAAAATACCTTCCGACTTCAATTAGGAAAAGAGTATGATCTCACGAACCATTTCCTGATTATTTGGGCAGTATTGCAATTCCAAACGAATGTTCTTTTGAAACTACTCAATATAGCACTCCAACAATTCAAACCTAACAATTTAAAATGTGTATTGCAAAAACGTTAGCTGTAACCTATTTCATTACTAACAGGGTGAGTCGATGTATCCACTGTTCCTAGTGATTCCTATATAACACTGACCCGAGATACATTGTACACCTGAAGAGTGAAAGCAATTGTGATCCAACAGGTATAGTTACATCTGTTCATTTACAGAACATACTTATATCGTTTTGAATTATTTCAAATGTTTCTTATATTGTTCTCTTCTCTTTTAGTGAATTGCGTACTTACTGATATACTAAATGAATTAAAACTGTAACGACCGATATATCTGATCATCTGTAATGCCCGATATATCTGATCATCTGTGTTGACCGATATATCTGATCATCTGTGTTTCAATTAGAGGTACATACACATGGAAGTAGCTTTGTCATTTCAGAACTAGCACATATAACACACCTGATCGTGTTAGGTTCCAATTAGAACTGTTTCTATATGTCATTCCTTATTGTCGTCCTTCATCACGTTCATTGATTAGGTAAGAGTCAAGATAACCATTGTGTTCAATAATCATCGTCATCATCATCATCATCATCATCATCTTCATAATCGTCATCCTCATCATCATCGTCGTCCTCATCATCATCTTCATAATCATCGTCATCCTCATCGTCCTTGCCATCATTTTCATCGTCATCAAGGTCAAACTCATCAGTTTTAGTGTCTTCCTCGTTGTCATTAAGCTCCAGTGTGACATCACATTCTGTACATTACAAACCAAACAGCAAGTATCAGAGTTATGGAACAAATACACAAAAATAACAAAAGTTTGCCATTTTATTCAAATTTCATTCCCTATGTATCACACCCAGAATCAATTTTTGTAGTTGATCACATATATTTTTTGAAAATTTGTCTAGACAAGGCTGAAGTTATTCAGTACAAAAGAAACAGGAAAAAACATACCAGGTGCTCACCTGCAACATGTACCAATCATTCATTATAATGTTAGTGCAAAATCTGCTCACTAGTCTAGAGGGAAGTGTCTGGACAAGGACAGACAAGCTGATTACAGTACACCCACACCAAACTTCATTGCAGAGGTCATATAACAAAGAAAAGGATAAAATACATAAAAAGGGAAAGACAGAAATTGCTTATATATGGATTGGTCATGGTTCATTTACAGTGAAGTCTCAAAAATTGAGCTTTTAAAAAGGTTATTATGGGAATGCATATACTGATGAGCATTGTTTATCACATATATTAAGTATCCCTGTCCCAATAAAGGCAAAAGAGAATTTTACTGTAGCTTTTCGTACATAGTGAAGTAACTGCTTGTCCAGGGTACCAATCTTGACTACAGGTAGCTCATAAGAAGTTAGATTTTAAGCAACGTATGGTCTGTGGATCCTTAAGTCTGTCATAAGTTCTGATAATTCAGAAAATTCATAAAATACTCAGAGCTACTGAGCTTTGCTATTGTTTGAAAGACTCTTCCTTTCCAAGTCTCTCTTTTCTCACAAAATGTGTCATTTAAATATGATGTTATGGAAATAATGAATTTCAAACTCAAACTAGTTTCCAGTTAACTAGATGCATGAAAATCGATGATGCTTGTTATGGTATTTATGAGAACTTCACCTGAAAGCAATTATTCATTAAATGAGATCAAAGGTCATGTAAATGACAAAGATGATTTGTGGTGCACTCCAGAATGAACAAGTTAAGATGGTTTTTGTTCCAAGGTCAAAGTCTCATTACAGGATTAGGAAGTTAGGACAGGTGTAATATTCACGGTCAAAGTCTCATTACAGGATAAGGTAGTTAGGACAGGTGTAACATTCACTGTCTAAGTCTCATTACAGGATTAGGTAGGTAGGACAGGTGTATCATTACAGGTCAAAGTCTCATTACAGGATTAGGTAGGTGGGACAGGTGTTACATTCACGGTCAAAGTCTCATTATAGGATTAGGTAGGCAGGACAGGTGTAACATTCAGTCAAATTATCATTACAGGATTAGGTAGGGAGGACAGGTGTAACATTCACGGTCAAATTCTCATTACAGGATTAAATAGGTAGGACAGGTGAAACACATTCACAGTCAAAGTCTCATCAAATAATTAAGTAGATAGGACAGGTGTAACATTCCCGTTCAAAGTCTCATCAAATAATTAGGTAGGAACAGTAGTACAGGTGTATCATTCAAGGTCAAAGTCTAATCAAATGATTAGGTAGGTAGGACAGGTGTAACATTCACAGTCAAAGTCTCATTACAGGATTAGGGAGATAGGACAGGTGTATCATTCACAGTCAAAGTCTCATTACAGGATTAGGTAGGCAGGACAGGTGTATCATTCACAGTCAAAGTATCATTACAGGATTAGGTAGGCAGGACAGGTGTAACATTACAGGTCAAAGTATCATTATAGGATTAGGTAGGTAGGACAGGTTTAACATTCACGGTCAAAGTCTCATTACAGGAATAGGTAGGCAGGACAGGTGTAACATTCACGGTCTAAGTATCATTACAGGATAAGGTAGGCAGGACAGGTGTAACATTCACGGTCAAAGGATCATTACATGATAAGGTAGGTAGGACAGGTGTAACATTCACTGTCAAAGTCTCATTACAGGAATAGGTAGGCAGGACAGGTGTAACATTCACTGTCAAGGTCTCATTACAGGATTATGTAGGTAGGACAGGTGTAACATTCACGGTTAAAGTCTCATTACAGGAATAGGTAGGTAGGACAGGTGTAACATTCACGGTCAAAGAATCATTACAGGATTAGGTAGGTAGGACAGGTATATCATTCACGGTCAAAGTATCATTACATGATAAGGTAGGGAGGACAGGTGTAACATTCACGGTCAAAGTCTCATTACAGGATAAGGTAGGCAGGACAGGTGTAACATTCACGGTCAAAGTATCATTACGTGATAAGGTAGGTAGGACAGGTGTAACATTGCAGGTCAAAGTATCATTACATGATAAGGTAGGGAGGACAGGTGTAACATTCACGGTCAAAGTATCATTACATGATTAGGAGGACAGGTGTATCATTCACAGTCAAAGTATCATTACAGAATTAGGTAGGCGGACAGGTGTAACATTACAGGTCAAAGTATCCTCATTACAGGATTAGGGAGATAGGACAGGTGTATCATTCACAGTCAAAGGCTCATTACAGGATTAGGTAGGCAGGACAGGTGTAACATTCACGGTCAATGTCTCATTACAGGATTAGGTAGGTAGGACATGTGTAAGATACTGTCTAAGTCTCATTACAGGATTAGGTAGGTAGGACAGGTGTAACATTCACTGTCAAAGTATCATTACAGGATTAGGTAGGCAGGACAGGTGTATCATTCAAAGTCAAAGTATCATTACAGGATTAGGTAGGTAGGACAGGTATATCATTCACGGTCAAAGTATCATTACAGGATAGGTTGGTAGAACAGGTGTAACATTCACGGTCAAAGTATCATTACAGGATAGGTTGGTAGAACAGGTGTAACATTCACGGTCAAAGTATCATTACGTGATAAGGTAGGTAGGACAGGTGTAACATTCACGGTCAAAGTATCATTACGTGATAAGGTAGGTAGGACAGGTGTAACATTCACTGTCAAAGTCTCATTACAGGAATAGGTAGGCAGGACAGGTGTAACATTCACTGTCAAGGTCTCATTACAGGATTATGTAGGTAGGACAGGTGTAACATTCACGGTCAAAGTATCATTACAGGATAAGGTAGGCAGGACAGGTGTAACATTCACGGTCAATGTCTCATTACAGGATTAGGTAGGTAGGACAGGCGTAACATTCACGGTCAAGGTCTCATTACAGGATTATGTAGGTAGGACAGGTGTAACATTCACGGTCAAAGAATCATTACAGGATTAGGTAGGTAGGACAGGCGTAACATTCACGGTCAAGGTCTCATTACAGGATTAGGTAGGTAGGACAGGTATATCATTCACAGTCAAAGTATCATTACATGATTAGGTAGGTAGGACATGTGTAACATTTAAGATAGAAGTCTCATTACAGGATTAGGTAGGTAGGACAGGTGTAACATTCACGGTCAAAGTATCATTACATGATAAGGTAGGTAGGACAGGTGTAACATT
>NW_018403369.1:669438-716505 GCF_002113885.1 Mizuhopecten yessoensis | reverse complement strand
AGGTAGGTAGGACAGGTGTAACATTCACGGTCAAAGTCTCATTACAGGATTAGGTAGGTAGGACAGGTGTAACATTCACGGTCAAAGTATCATTACATGATTAGGTAGGTAGGACATGTGTAACATTTAAGATAGAAGTCTCATTACAGGATTAGGTAGGTAGGACATGTGTGACATTTAAGATAGAAGTCTCATTACAGGATTAGTTAGATAGGACAGGTGTAGTATTGTATGTCCTTATCAATAACATGAGAAATACTGACCTTGACCTTGGAAGGTGAGTGGACGGCTGGTCAAGGTGGTGGACTGGGTGGAGGTACCAGGAATGACCAGTGTCCAGAGTATCACACTACAGTCATGCATGATACTGACCAGGCTCTGTCCATCCACACTGAATTCCACACTTTGGATCTGAAACAATCAGATATACTGTTTACTACGACAAAATTACAGTAAATATTGTATCTACAGTATTATACAAACTGATGACTAATGTGTAAAATGTATATATATTAGTGATGACAATCTTACACTGATATAAATTAGCCTAAATATGGTTTCTGGGCAAAACAGGAATAAGAAAATTGATGTTGAAATTTTCTACCTTTGTACTGGTAAAAATATAACATAATTAATGTTTTATCATGAAATATACTACATAATACAATCTACAAAAAATCTTTCCTCCAATATCATCCTCCACCAATGATAAAAGGATTATAGTGTTTTTAAAACTTTTCTTTGAAAACAATTCCCAGGAAAGTAGACAGATATTTTCATGGACAGTCTAATATTGCAATGTTCAGGCTGTACCTTGTGATCCAGTCTGTATGTCGCCACACATGCCAGCGTCTCTTTGTCCCAAATACGCAGCGAGTTCTCCTCTCCACAATTTCCGAAGGAGACGAAGTAAGGACTCTTGTCATGATTCTGGACGAGCTCTGCCAAAACTGTGTGTCCCTCAAGTCGCTTTATCAGTTCACCTACATAAATATACAAATTTTCTCAATTTATGTTATTCTAATAGCTTTATAATAATAAGTTGACTATTAGAAACAAGAGGCCCATGGGCCCTAGTGGTTACCTGAGTTCTGATATATCTATACAAAGAGCTGATTTTTGTTTTTAAAACATGAACAGAAATATTATTCAAAGTCCAAACCACCTTATTCAATATCAAGCATACAGATTTAAGACTGAAAAGTATTTGAAACTAGCACCTCTGTTTTTAAACAGGGAAAAAGAAGAAATTTAAGCACACTGACTCCTTTGAGGTAGGGCTGACTAAAAAAATTCAAAATATCGCACTGTCAACTCAGAGTTATATTTCCAATCAAATTATCAACATGTAATATCCAAAGTATCATTTGCCAATATAAACCATTATAAATCCCCAATGATAAACGTGAGACCCTAAGGTCATAAAATTCGCAATTTTGGTAGAGCATCTTAAAACCCTTCCATCTATGAAGAGTATTTGATTCTACCATATCTGGGTCTTGAAAAGATTTTGAAATTTTAGTCAATTTGACCAGTTTTGGCCCCACCCATCAGCTCCTGGGGTTCAGTCAGAGCTGATATGCGCATACCATCAAACTGCTTTCCAATACTGATAATGCTAACCCAAATTGAATTACTTCCAATGGAAATTAAACAAATGTTGGTCCAAAATGTGATTTCCCTATATAAACTATAGTAAAGTTTTCCCCCTCCCCAGAGGGAAACGTGAGACCCAAGGGTCATGAAATTCATAATTTTGCAAAAGCACATTAAGACCCTTCCATCTATGAAGAGTATTTGATTCTACCATATCTGGGTCTTGAGAAGAAGATTTTGAAATTTTAGTCAATTTGACCAGTTTTGGCCCCACCCATCAGCCCCTGGGGGTTAGTCAGGGCTAATATGTGCATACCATCAAACTGCTTTCCAATACTGATAATGCTAACCCAAATTGAATTACTTCCAATGGAAATTAAACAAATGTTGGTCCAAAATGTGATTTCCCTATATAAACTATAGTAAAGTTTTCCCCCCAGGGGGAAACGTGAAACCCCAGAGTTATGAAATCCACAATTTTGGTAGAGCACATTGAGACTTTGTCTCAGGTGACCTAAAAATTCTTGACTTGAAGTTGCATGGTCAGTCATTTTTTAAATGGTCAATGATGCTAAAATGAATGTTGACCAGTAACAAAAGATGGACGCGATTACCATTTTCTGCCATATATTGCCGATATTTCTGTTGAATAACTTGAATGCATTTACCTGTCTTGATGTTCCAAACCCGGAGGAAAAAGTCGTTACTGGAGGTGACCAAACGATCATCATCCAACAACATAGCCTTGTCCACATCAGTATCCTGGTCCTTCAACACTCCCTGTGTTCTGTACATCCTGTAGTAATCCTGGTCCATACACCAGTGGGTGATCTTTCCTAAAGTAGCGCATAGATATTAGTAATAACTATTCTACCATGTCAGCAGTGTAACAATACTTTTCTTTGATCAACAATCATGGATTATGGTAACACAGACCATGCACAAAGTGTGTAGATAATTGTATCTTTCCTGAAGCAATCAATACATATTACCTTATTTGTCCTGGAAAAAAAGGAAAACCGGAACCAACAGGGGAAAATGTAACAAAAGAAAACATCTGCAGAGTGAGAATGCCAACTAGCCGTATTGACAGTTCAATGTTTTTTTTCGATGCAATTTTTAGTTAATTAGTATTATGTACTTCAGTTGGTTTTGCCATACTTTTAATTTCCTGTACTCAATGTAAAACAAGAGTTAGATATCATACTTCAAAGTTGGTCAAATAAGTGGTTTGAGTAAAAACACTTTCCCCAAGGTGGATTTTTGAAAAACGAAAAATAAAATCTGTTTCCATTATGTCAATGTTAAACTGTGGACTGACTGGACAATGTACATGTCATTACGGGTTATACAGGTTAATATTGGTTTTACATGAACGGACACCTCCTGAAATTACACACAACAAAAAGATATGTTGCTAGATAAAGCCTGGTAAAATTGCTTTTGACTGACAAAAAAAAGCAGTATGTCTCACCTTGCTCGATGTTGTGTACACCTATACAGCTGACTGGATTCATCTTTCCCTGGATGGTCGGGTCAGGGAAACTTTTGTACGTATGTATGGCTAGATACGAACTGTCCTGTGGCAGGTAAGCTGCCCATAGTGTATTGTTACGGGAAGTTAACTTCAAGACATGTAAGCAAACATTCTGAAGGTAATCAAATATAACAATAGGACCCTCATCATCTATGTGACAAGCCATCAGATTTGTCTTGTTGACCTGAAACAAAACAAATAACAGTATTAATTTTTCAAAATAAACAATAAATTGAATTGATTTCGAGTATATGTAATGAATAAGAGCCCCAATGGGCC
The DNA here is from genome assembly GCF_002113885.1 of Mizuhopecten yessoensis. Taxonomy (NCBI): domain Eukaryota; kingdom Metazoa; phylum Mollusca; class Bivalvia; order Pectinida; family Pectinidae; genus Mizuhopecten; species Mizuhopecten yessoensis. The sequence continues at coordinate 713,093 of NW_018403369.1, read as the reverse complement.
TGTATCACTCACCTGTAATCATTTAATATGTGTGACCTTCAAAGACAGTCAAGGTCAAACTTATTTGAATACTCTCAGTATCATTAGTCTACATATCATGGGTCTTTGATGGAAGTTGACCTAGGTAATTCGTTAAGATCCTACAATTCACAACACTTTAAACTTTTAAACTAAAGGCCAAATATTGTGACCCTAGGCCTCTGGATTATTCAGTTATTCACAAAATGTTGTTCAAAGGATTTGACCATAGTAACCCTGCCAAAGTGTCAAGGTGATTAATTTGAACAAACTTGATAGTCTTTTATCCCAGCATGCTACATAACCTTGGTCTCTTGCTTATACTGAAAAAAGTGTTTAAAACATTTAAAAACATATTTTACCCGGCTTGTGACCATGCCATGAAATGAAACTTGTTAAATGTTGTAAAATAATGATGACCAACATTAAGTTCCTATGTACTTACTATAAGTGAGTGTTGGTCGAACTTGTTGTATTTGCTCTCCCTGACTTCGGAGGGTGCGTGCAGTAGACTGACAGTTTTCCCTGTCTCAATGTTGTAGGTCTTAAATCCATGTTTCTCCTGCATCAGTGTCAAGATTTCTGTAAAATTATTAGCAATCAACAGAAACGTACCACAGGTACACCAATTACAACAGACAATTAGGGTTCCCTTTATCACACAAGCCATTCCGATTGATATGTCTCGCCTGTGCCCCGCTTTGACCATCAATGCACATATCAGAGAAACTAACTTAATGGAAGAACTTAATGTTGATGGATAATGTGACAAAGTCAATGGACCATGAAAGGTAGACTGCATCCAGCATTTGATGCATGGGTTGAGATGTACTACCTAAGATACAGCTATGGTCCAAATGAAATTGATCTAGCACTTATTCTTTTAGTGAAACTTATTTAAAGACAAAAACTTAATGTTAACGCCGCTGTCGTCACCAGAAAAGCAACACCTTAGTCTTCCGCTACTTCGTGGCGGCGAGACAAACATGTAATTAAACACCTGTGGGAGGATATCATTCACCTGTTACTGAATGTTGCCTGGACAAAGAATAGTTCTTTGTTAACATTATTTTGATTTATAAATTAAAGAATTTGGCTACATTTCAAAATTGTTTTTAAATCTGACCTAATGAAGTTTGATCATTGGGAATTATCTGAGCTAATCAAAAACTAGGATGTCTGCACCGAAAAATATCAAAACTTGGTATATGTATGGGTCTTCAATAGGTTATTTGTCCTTTTTGTTGCAATTGGTCAAAAGTAAAATTAGTCAATGATACAACAATCTCAGAAGTTCTAGTAGGCCCATCAGAAGAGGGCGAGGAATTGAAAATCTTTATCCCTTCAGTCATGAAATTTTTCATCTAAGACATTCATTATACATGTATGTCAAATTAAAACTCTATTTAAGAAGTCTTTTAAAATATAAACCCATTTACTCTTTTTTTGCCCTATCCCTGGGTTTATTGTTCCTATGGTGCACTTCAACATTCGTTCATTACTTAACTTATAAGTTCAGAAGAAGGATCTATGAAGAAGCATTTCTAACAATGTCAATTCTTTACCTTTTCCATCCTTGATGATTTCCAGTTTTTGACCATAGCGGCACAATTTCCCCTCAAACACCCGTGTCACGGTCATCGTATCCAGATCAAAGACCTTGAGCTTTCTGGTGTCAGTGGCTAGGATCACCTCTGTATCACCAATACAATGCATGGCCTTTGGGAGGCCATCCACCTACCAATGAACAAAAAATGTTCTTTTAAATTACAGCTTCCAGGCTTAAGATTCCTTTAATACAACTAATTATTCTAATAATGATAATACAAATCTGTGTGGTGTTTTTTTTAAATATGATAACAATAAAACTCTTCTTGTAAAATTTATCAAATTCTTACTTCGGATCACAGTTATCTCAAAGTCATATAATCAAGAAATTAAGTTAAAATGAGAAGATCTTACCAATGCTCCGCGTCGGACAATCTTCCTCGTCACAAGGTCATACACCAGAACAGCACCAACTTTATAATCCTCGTTTTTAGTGCGTACCACCATGGCAACGTATCGAGGGTTGGGTAGGGCACAGTAACAGCTGCGTACAATCAGCATTGAAACATTGTACACATTATTATTTTCAAACTTAGCGCTAATTGTTTTATAGTTTTTGTGGTAGCTAGGGTAATCAATTCAAAATGAAGGTAGAGAGTCACATCACTTTTCTGATGAAATTATGTTAACTATCAAATTTAGCTTATTTCCTCCATTGTTCATTGAACACAATTACAGCCTACAGGAGTTTAGGTATTTTGAAATGAGTCCAAGCCATGTTGCAGAAATGTATTAATATAGCACAACATGACCATTGTAAGTACAGTTATTAAACTCCCATATTTATCTTCTAAAAGTCTCCGTTATTGAGATGGATTTGTACATGAATGTCAGGAATTTTCAATCATTTTATTCTTTCTATAGTAAATGAACAAGCAGATCCAGAAAAATACCAAACACAACAAGTTGGCAATCTTCTTTTTCGGAAATACAAGTACAACCAAAAGTTTTTATACTCTCTACCTTGAACATACAATACAACAAAAGGCAACATGCTTTAAAAATAACAACCTCATTTAAGATAAGTTTCATATTTACCAGTGCGTGTACTTGATGAAATAGGCTTTTTGCTTGGATAGAATGATTTACCATATAAATCTTGTGCAGGATAAGAGAGGGGACAATATATGGAACCGGTGCAAATAGATCATGACTTAGCCTACATCATTTTGTTAATATCAACTCATTCACCCTTGGAGACACATTTGAACTCTTCCAATTCAAAGATTGGAGTAGCTCATATGACATTTCAGGGGTGAATGAGTTAATATATGCATATGTAATATAAGCAGATCGTATCCATACCTGACTGATGTTCCCAGAAGAGTTTTGCCTGCTATTGTCTGTTTTTCTGGCCGGGTGATGTCCCAGACACGGACAGCATTGTCCTCCTCTGACAAAGTAATCAAAATCTTCCATGTGGTACACGTGACATTCACGATAGCAGAGAGGTGGGGCAGGATCTCGCGTCTCACCTCCGTCTCAAGGTCATACACAATGACATTTTGGTGATTAGTAAAGAAAAGCTGTTTACTGTCCAGAGTAAAATGTAAGCATTGTCCAACATCATCTGAATTTCCTAAGGACAAAAGATTCAAGAAGTTGTAATTTCCTCAAAAGTGTTTCATTGTAACATTGGTTATCACAACTTCAGTTAAAGGACAACAAAACCCATACAGCAAGTGCCTTTGATAATTAACACTTGTCAGTAGTGTAATCATAGATCTACATATTTACCCTTGATAGCACTTGTCTGTAGTGCAATCATAGATCTACACATTTACCTTTGATAACACTTGTCTGTAGTGTAATCATAGATCTACATATTTACCTTTGCTAACTCTTGTCTGTAGTGTAATCAATAGATCTATATATTTACCTTTGATAACACTTGTCTGTAGTGTAATCATAGATCTACACATTTACCTTTGATAACACTAGTCTGTAGTGTAATCATAGATCTACATATTTACCTTTGCTAACTCTTGTCTGTAGTGTAATCAATAGATCTACATATTTACCTTTGCTAACACTTGTCTGTAGTGTAATCATAGATCTACACATTTACCTTTGATAACACTTGTCTGTAGTGTAATCATAGATCTACATATTAACATTTGATATCTCTGGTCTGCAGTGTCATTAGTAGATCTACATATTTACCTTTGATAACTCTTGTCTGTAGTGTAATCATAGATCTACACATTTACCTTTGATAACACTGGTATGTAGTGTAATCAATAGATCTATATATTTACATTTGATAACACTTGTCAGTAGTGTAATCATAGATCTGCATATTTACCCTTGATAGCACTTGTCTGTAGTGTAATCAATATATCTACATATTTACCTTTGATAACTCTTGTCTGTAGTGTAATCAATAGATATACACATTTACCTTTGATAACACTTGTCTGTAGTGTAATCAATATATCTATATATTTACCTTTGATAACACTTGTCTGTAGTGTAATCAATAGATCTATATATTTACCTTTGATAACACTTGTCTGTAGTGTAATAAATAGATATACACATTTACCTTTGATAACTCTTGTCTGTAGTGTAATCAATAGATCTACATATTTACCCTTGATAACTCTTTTCTGTAGTGTAATCAATAGATATACACATTTACCTTTGATAACACTTGTATGCAATGTAATGCATAGATTTATATATTTACATTTGATTACTCTGGTCTGCAGTGTAATCCGTAGATTCACATATATACCTTTGATAACTCTTGTCTGCTGCAGTGTGTCTGTGCTGAAGAATATGAAGTCACTGTCTATAATACATGACACTACAAAACATCTTTCATCTGGTGAGACACACACCATGTCCACACTCAAGGTTGGTTCATCAACGGCATCATCTGGGGGTGGTTTGAACACTGTAATCCAATCTGAGAACTTTTCTTTCTCAAGGTCAAGCAAGGACACCTTGTACAAACTGGCCTCTGTCACCACGATATATCTCCCTGATCCTGATTTAAACATAAAGAGAAGATAACATCACGTTTCATCATTATCATAAACAAGTTACCATTAAATATTTAATCAACCAAAATCAAATATCAAAATGGGAAGAGTTAGACCGTATTAATTACCTGAATGTTTAAGCAATCATGGCAAAATATTCTCATTAAAAATAATATAGTCTGCTAATAAGACAGCATAGGCAGGTCCAGACCATGGCCATGCCCATTTGGCACAAACATGGTTTAATAACTGTGATTGTAATCTAGAACTAGACCTCATGGCTAATACTGTAAACATGTTGTGTATGTCACTTTATGCCCAGAAATTGTATCTATGGTAATAGGATGGGAATATGAACTATTGCCATGTTATGACTCGGGGACTTAATCAACAGGATCACGGCCAGACCGAGAGCAATCTTGGTAACATAATTGTGTTAAGCTCATAAATGGGTATAGGATTGATATCTTAAATGTTTTGATGTAATGATCCAGGGACTACATTGCAGGGCACCCAGGGGTGGGGCCTGACCCACAGGACAATCCTTGTAGCATAAGTTAATTGATTTTTCAGGCTAAACCATCGCATAATATATATATATGGTTATAGTGTGGGGATCTCAACCTGTGCCCTATTTTGTGACCCAGGGAACAAGTTCCAAAGTATGTAGTCAAACCCCAGAGCCAATCTGTATAGTATGATTGTACATGTTTGTCTCTTAAGGTTCAACAAGCCCCCTAATAGATGCAATAGTCACCCTAAATTTCAACCCCCTGGCAAGTCATATTCAAATACCCTTATCACAATTCGGAATATATATATGTCATTTACATATATTGAACTTGCACATGAGCTATCAAAAAGGTACATAACCAGTTTAACAAAGTCTGTTACATTTGGCGCCCAACGAAATATACCCACAGAAGGTGGTATAGGGTCTCGTGTATCTTCGGGGTCGAAGACTTTGTTAAAGGAGGGAGGAATGTAGTGGAACTGGACTGGGTCGATCGTTGGCGACCAGATAGCTCAATCGGTAGAGCATCCGTGTAGAGTTCGGAGGGTCCTGGGTTCGAACCCCGGTCTGGCCGTGCATTTTTCCTCTCCTGTTACATTTGTAACAAAAGTTGCTCACCAGATTTATAACATGTCAATCTCTTTAACAATTCAACTGAATGTTACGAAATGCCATGTTATTTGAAGATCATTTATATACCTATGTCATGCGGGGCTTTATTTCTCTTTAATTTTGTGTGGAGAGGTATTCCTGCCTCACAAAAAGACGATTGTTGCTTATAATGGGAAAGTACAAAAATCATAATAAAATGTCTGCGTAACATATTTTACCGGCAGATATGTGTAAAAGCATAGACTTTTGATCATAAACACTACTTAAACTTCATATAAAATGTCCTTTCTTAACATTCAATGTTTTTATAAAAGAGCTAGACTTGTTATAAACATAACTGTACTTTTCAGCTTATTTGAGGTCAGAATTCCTCTCAACAGCTAGTAGAAGAGAAATAAATAGAAGAAAAGAAAAAAAGAAATAAAGTTAAAATTATGGGTAATTTAGAGATTGACATGTTATAAGTCCAGTGAGCTATTTTTATGAAGACAACAGCCTTAATGCCTTATTTTTGACTACATTAACCTGGCTATGTATTTTTTGTTTAGCCAATGTACAAGTTCAAAATATACAAATACCATATATAAGTTCCAATTTTTAATTGAGGTCTTTGAACATGACTTATCAGGGGGTTGGAATTTTAGGTGACTACAGCATCTTTTAGGAGGCTTGTTGAACCCTAAGGCCAAGCTAGCAGGTTTATCGCTAAAAGGTGTTTATTTCATTTATTTCCTGATAATTACTTATTACTCCATTTTTGCCCTACCTCTCAGTTCCCTGGGGGTTCGGGAGGGGTCTAACGGTTAGGATTTGTTTGATACATTTGTAAATGTTATCTTAACACCCAAAACGACGTTACGCCGCGACGCCGTCAAAAGTCTCACACATTGTAAAACCCAGGGGAGGGAGATCTCCCACACTGGACTCCTAAGAGGTTGGCAACCCTGCTAACCCCTCTATTGTATATTTTTCTTTTCAATTTAATCAATCACTGCCTCAGTGTGCTTTTAACAATAAAGTTGAAATGGATCTCTAAGTTCCAGAGAAGAACTTGCATAAATCATTATGACCAAATTACACTTTTTAACCCCAACTTTCCGCTCCCTTCGATGTCACCCTCTGCATTTGTACACTTGTGAATCCCCATTAACTATTGATGTATCAAGTCATTTTTCTAAAAAACCCTCTAGCAGTTCAGAACCGTTGTTTAAGGAAATTAATGGTTGACAGACTGATGGACAATGAATGCCACCATACAGCATAAGCTCACCCTGGTGATCTTGTCACTATTCACTAAGTGTTATTTCAAATAAAAAATAAATTGCCACATTAAAACTTCAGACAGTAAATCAATAAAGACACCATACAAGATGCAAGTACACTCAGTGATTCTCTAACAACAAAGAAATTCAAGCGAACTAAACGTAAACTGATTTAAAATCAGAGTTTCATAACCTACAGTGACTGTTTATCATTGACAATTAAAACTTTAAAAAATAAGACCCAACAAAAACTAACTGAGTAGCAGTATCTGGACGACAGATAATACCTACAAGATTGATGCTAAAATAAGACCATGTTGATATCATTAACTGTTACCAACCGTGTATGAGATTCTCTTCCCCTTCGGTCATTCCGCAATCAACATTTTTTGTCTTCACCTTGGACTTTTTCTTCCCAGTGAAGGCATCATACAAGATGGCTGCCTGGTGGTCCAGTACTGTGAGTATATTTTTCTCGTGTCCGCCGACCCAGTACTGTGGACAGTTATTGAGGCTGTAGACCACCTCTCCTGAGAGACTGATTGCTTTCAACAGTTCTCCCTCGTATTCAGCCAGGATCAGTGAATCACTCGCCATGTACCGAACCCTTAAGGGGGTTTTACCGAGCTTGTTAAAAGACTTAATCAAGGTTCCGTCCCCTAAATTCCATAACTTTACACTTTGTTCTTCATCGTCGGCACCTATAGAAGTGGGAGCATACATACTCATCAGAAACACTCACCATTGTTACCATCAGGTTTAACTACCAAACTTTGACCACAAAACATGGTGATATTCCTATGTACATACTGTAGTTTGTTATGTCTAGAACAGACCAGAAATACAGTGATGATTTAAAGGTGATATACATAGTTTGCACTGTATGTGTGTATGAACATGTATGTCTTTTCCTCAAGAAAGGACGAAAAAAAAATAAGTAAACCAAACTATGTTTGCTTTCATCCTCTACCCAACGAAAGGATAATCAGAAATAACTTTTAAAAAACTAGAAAGTGGCCGGACCAATCAGGAAGATGCTTCACTATATACTAATTTGATGTTTAAATTTAGCCTTATAGTTCTACATTCAAAGATCATTTCTAACATTGATGGTTGTTTGGACAAAGTTAGCTACTTAAGCATCATTTGAAATGAGTTTTGGTTTTCACAACTGTTTTGATTTAATGGTGCATACCACATTTGATTGAAATTGGACCATTTTCAGGTCAGTAATATTGAATGGAAACTAAAACGTAATAGATAGAGGGACAGACACATCCAAATCTGCATCTTCCATTTCCAGTAAAAAGCAAGGGAACTGTGTTAAGCTTCAATTACTAAAAAGGTAAACTGAATATTGGTAGTTTAATGTTTGAGTCTTTAAGAGCCAAGTTTGACAATTTCTCGACATTCTTGACAAAGGGGAGTGATCTTCAAAACTGTCCTATTTTGATTAGGCCTTTCCCAAAATGTATTGTAGTTTAACACATTGTTCCATAATTTAAGAATTGTCAGTCAAGTTGTATGGATTTTATATATTGTTCCTTTAACGTTTTTGTTGTGCAAATTTTCTTCCTTTAACACATCTATGTGTCAGACAGAATGTAAACACTCACATGTGACGATGGTCTTGCCATCCCTGCTGATGTCCAGTCCAGTAACTTCAGCAGTGTGATCTGAGAGCAAGTAGACCAACTGACCACCAGGTTTGACCAGTATCTCTTGGTCAGGTAGTAAGTACGGTATAGAGATGTTTTTACACTGCTCACATAGCCCCACCAGCTCCTCATCCTTTATACAACAAACAACACTACAAACGTTTTAGGCTGTGATAAGGCAGAAAACAATAATTGTAACTAGAGTTGATAGATCAGTTCCGTATTTGGTAGTTTTCATCTTTGTTTTTTCTTTATTGATCATATTTTGCAGAATGAAACATTACATATTTATATGGCTGTAATGTGTGATCACTCCTTTGATTATTCTCAGAACTGACAAAATAGGTATATCGTAATTAAATTAAAGGTATATTGGCCACAAGGATTAAGTTAAGGATTAAGTTATAACTACCAGAAAAATAGCAGAGTTTTACATTGGAAAGTAAACAGTTTGCAGGATAATTATTCTTTAATTTTTCAGAGTCATTGAAATATTCCACACATAAAAGACCTTTTTACAGCACGTTTCCTTACTATAGATTTTGTCACTTTTTAAGGGAGTGTTGTACAGGCAGTATTAACACACACATGAGTGAACTGTGATAGTTATCGCAAAATATCTTTTTATTAACTTAAGTTAAAGTAGTGGCACCAATGTCCAATGAGTTGTACTGTAGGTGGGTAGACCAGTGGTCAGCCGTGACCATGCAGGGTGATGGGTATCCGATATGTAAATATAAGGGGAGGTGTTCCAATCACAGCACAGCTCAGGCGTCACCAGTTTGTGTGGGTGTTTACTATGGCCAACTGGTTTTGCCTCTCAAGTTGAGGCTTCATCAGGACCCAGTTACAATGTTTCAGACACCTAATTCTAATCACTCCAGGATGGATGGACTCAGCTAGGGGATGTAGGAGTAAATCGGAGAACATGAAGGAAGCCCAAGTGGTTGAGCAGGTGACCAATACGTATACCTTCCCATACGTGATCGGGGACTCAAAGACTGGCCATATCGGTGAAGGTTGAAGAACATATGCTCTACCCACTGCACAATCTGTTCTGACCTCTGACTATCACACAGCTTTAACTCTACACCAGCGAAGAGTAAGATATGTTAGACTTTTACTTGATATTATCAAAATCTTTTAAGGCAGTGGGAGTCTAGAATAACTTTATTTAATCAATAAATATTTGTTGATTGCTAACCTGAAAGCCAGTGAGCCGGTCAAGGAGCTGTAAGGCCAACTGATGAGGGTCGTACACTAAAGCCTGCTTGGAGAGCTGTAGACATTCCTGGAGGGTTGCGATAGCATTGTCCTCGGGAAACTCCTTCTTGGCCAGTTGGTAGTCAGACACCACGCTCCTGCAAGAATTTATAAGTTTACAGGCATCTTCATTCAGTTTTTGAGATTGTGATAGAGGTGTATTATAAATCATCATATATACTAGCAACACTTAGGGAAGCCATTCAAAAAAAAAAAAAATATGCAACAATATCTATAAGCAATGACACAAATCCAAAAAAAATACAAAAACAGTAGAGTTATCTGCATTATAATTCACATCAGATGAAAGTAGTGAAAAAACAATAATTCTGGGTTATGTTTGTGCATTTTTTTTTAAAAACTGCTGGTAAGGCCTATAACTTAGATGCCCTATGTTCAAAATTTGAACCTGCCAAAGTGTCTAGGTTTATGTTACTGTAGCTCTGATGTTACCATGCCAACCTAATTAGACAAAGACAAAATACTATTCCAGACAATCAAAGACTGGAGGAATAAGTTCCAGTGTAACCTTAGCTGTAGTGTTAGTACCCCGACCTGATAGAGGAAGTACCATTACTCTGGACGATCAGTGAATTATTTGTGAAGGAGTTTCCAATCCAATGTTAACTGTAGCTACAGTGTAAGTATACTGACCTGAGGGATGAAGCCAACAATTTGGCCTGTAGGAAATCCAAGTGTAGTAAGCACTGATTTTTCAGGTCCTCAAGATTTCTGGCCATGGTTAGGTGGAAGGGTAGGTTGTTGAGTTTCCTAAGGTTGTAGTTGTCTCCATATCTGAGAGGCTGTGCTGCAGAGTGGCGGTCCTCTAACCCATCCTTACCTGATCTGTCTGTACACGGCTTCTTGTTCCCTGTAGATATATACCACAATATCAGTAGAATATATCACTACCTGGGTACTAATTACTTTTAATATTTAATTCTTCGTCTATGGCGACACATTTACAGGAAAAGATCTTCTTTTGTGTCTCCTGAAGTAAGGACTTGTTCATAAACCCAACTTCATTTTGGGTACATTTTGTTTAAAAGTAAATTCATAAAATATATACATGCATATGTAAGTTGTTGCCAGTCTATATATAGTGTACAACTGTGTATATGGACACCTATCCATAGTGGAAACCCAACCATACTGGACACATGTCTGTAAAGGACACCTACCTATAGTTGTAATCTGTTTATAGGGACACCTGTCTATAGTTGTCACCAGCCTTTAGAAACACCTATCCATACTGGACAAATGTCTGTAAAGGGCACCTACCTATAGTTGTCACCTGTTTATAGGGAAATATATCTATAGTGGACACCTAAATATAGTGGAGACCTATCTATAGTGGACACCTTTCTATAAGGACACCTGTATATAGACATATACCCATAGTGGAAACTTACACATACTGGATACATGTCTGTAAAGGGCACCTATATTAAGTTGTCACCTGTTTATAAAAGCACCTTTCTTTAGAGATACATATCCATAAGGACACGGTACCTGTATAAAGACACACCTATATATAGATGTCACCTTTCTATAGAGATACATATCCATATATATAGTGGACACATATCCATAAAGATACCTGTGTATAGGGACACCTATCTTTAGTTGTTACCTGTTTATCTGGACACCTCTCTATAGAGACACATATCCATACTAAACACCTATCAATAAACACCTATATATAGGGGACACCTATCAATAAGGACATCTGTCCAAAATATGCACCTTTCTTTAGTGGACAACTGCCTATATATGTTCTGGGTTTTTTTCCTTTTCTATTTAAATATTTTATAAACTCACCATTGCTCCACTTTCCACTGAAGAACTCTGCGAGTCCTTGATGAAGATTTTGGATGACTTTGACTCCACAATATCGTGCCGTGGCCGCCTCTATGAATTGTCGGTGGTACCAGTACATAACACGGATCCCATCGGCTCCCCTCTCCACTGAAACACATGTTGATTGATTAATAGTACATGTTCATGTATTCAGCTGACACCATTAAAAATTATAAAGCTTTTTTTTAGAATAATTAATCTTATTTAGAAAAATATTTGCTTATTAACTTGATAACACTACAATGGTCAGGGGAATGGTGTTACAAATGCATAAGACTGAACACTTAGTTTGGAATGACATTTGTGTGACACCACAGGTTGGGGTGACTGTTACAGAAATGAAAGCCTTCTGACATCCTACTGTCTCAACAATGCTCCAGAAACCTGCCACATGTTCACTTTTTTCTATGTTCTACAATAACTAAGGAATATATACACGTTATATTTACCTACGTACTCCTGTAGGTCTGTCCTCAGTCTGACCAGGAGGAGAGGGGGCAGTCTCCTGACGGGAGGGGTCCAATAGACGTATACATCATTGAGGACAACATCGTCACACGACAGGATGTCTTCTAACTCCGACTCTGACAAACCATTGGTGGCTGCAATATCAATTTAACAAACATGTTTTAGAAAGCAAAATATTACGAGCAATCTATAGTTTCCCACCTGAAATCAAATATAACTGTCACAAGAATGGCAGACATGTACCCTACCTGTGCCAAAATCTGTAGGAATATTTTTTTTGTGAACATGTTTTTGAACAAAGCTACATGATTCCTTAGATAAATGGTGTTACATCCATTTTTTTCATAATTTATATCCCTTCAATGCTAGCTACATTGTTTTTTAATGTTTTTTCAAGAAAGGGCAATATATAACTTCAATGAAGGTGGGGATGGGTGGTTAATTATCAGTTTATTTTACCTGTAGTCAAATATCCAAGAGCATTAGAGACCAAGATTTGTCCATGCTTGACCTCAAGTTGGGAGAACAGGAGGTCAATGCTATCTCGGATGGTAGATTGTAGCCTCACATCCTCTGGTGGGGAGAATGAATTCCATTTACAAGCCTGGTCAAACGACAGCTTCAGGAACAGAGGAATAGGACAAGTATCAAAGGCATCGGTCAACGTATCCCGCTGACCAGTGGTCAGTGTACGCTTATTGGCATGAAGCCAGCTATCGATAATGCTGTTAACATCTTCTTTGTCAAGAACAGGGACTGGCACCAAGTGTTTTGGCATTTTCTTGAGTTTTCGCTGAAATTGATAAATAAAAGAATTTGGGTACTTAAGGTATCAGTTTATGTACTGTATGTTAGTTATATTGTTGTTTATTTGGTGTTGTTAGATAAACTCAAGTTCAGGTTAATTGTATTCTCATTTACCTTACGTAAATGTTGAGAAGATACAACATATGGTTTCACAATGATATATACACATAAACAATAATTAACCATGACAGTAAAAAAAAAAATGCGTTATAACAGTCAGGAATTTTTATCAGATTATAGAAAATCACAAAATTTGGCCTAGTATTGTATCAAGGCCGAGGGTGGGTATACAAATATATGTTGTGCACAAGATGCTGGTTTTGGCACTTACAGTATAATTAGTTGATTGAATTTGTCTCCTAGATGGTACAGGGTATGGTGCCACAAGTTTATAGATGTTATACACAGTTGTTTCTAAATGATGCAGGGTGATTAAGACAGGTTTTATCAGTTATGTCTTAATTTTTTTTATTTCAGATGAGAAAACAACAAAAAGATTTCTAGTTTTTGCAATAACGTAAAGATCCTTTTATAATAGTTTAAACTGAAAGATAACCTTTAGTTCTGTCTTAAAAATTGATGAATGGTTTCTAATAGATAAGTTGATAACTACATGTAACATTACCTTAAGGGAAGGAAAACATTCATACACATCATCCTCCAAAGTAGATACAATGACTTTCACAGTGTCAGGCAGGCTAGCCGGAAGCCAATTCAGACTGCGGCTGTTGTTGGCCGGATCGAGCTGGTCAAGGGAGTCCAGAATAATCACCAACGGTCGGGTAGGTTTAACCAGGTGTAATGCAGATTTAAAAGCCTTGACCAACAGTTTGATGTCCTTTAAATATTATATCATCATGTGTGTCAAGAGCAATTTTCAAATTAAAATGCTATAAAAATCCTGACTACATGTACAATGTGTATTGATGAAGTATGATCATTTTGGACACTTGAAAAATTGGTATACGTATATCTAGTAGATCCATTGAAACAGTAGCTGACTTTTCCTATGAGGTTGTAGATAAGCAGTATTGAACACAGATATGTATATCTACACATCTTTTTGAAAGTTTCGACAAACCAATCTATTTCTGTACTTGATTTACCTGGTAGCTAGATGAATTTACCTGGTATACTAATGATGATGCTAGATGAATTTACCTGGTATACTAATGAAGATGCTAGATTACCTCCCCTTGACCATTGCACTCATGATAACATACACTAACAATGAGGAGAAGTTAACCCGAAGTTTTTTCCTTAAATAATCCTTTTCCTGCTGCAGGCGAAACCCAGTCTACAGAGCAGTCGGATATTTTTTACACCAACAGTCACCTCCTACTAACTTGTTTGGATATAATTTTTGATGTCGTTAGGAGACTATACCTCTGGTCAAGTAACTCGATCGACTATAGTTGCTTATATCAAACAAATTGTGGTCATAGTCCTAAGGTTTGAATTCAAGCCCAGCCCTGTTGTATTTTCATACTGAGAACACTCCTGTTGTAGGTTATTTTTGTTTATTTTGCTTTTATTTCTTTTTTCATAATAGTTTCCAAAGGAATGTATTCCTCTCCAGAAACAATATTTAAAACTAGGTATGTGTCATGCCAGTAAAATGGTTTCTAAATGCACTTTAACGATTTTTAGCAGCGGTACAGGGACCCAGAAGAACAAAGAACTTGGAGCGTTGTGGACATTTATGGCCTCATAAAAAGCAAAGATTTCAACTTTAATTTATTTACCAATTTCTGTTATTATTATAAACATCATATTGGCTAATTTGGACTATCTTTCTTGGTGCAGATTTTTTCAATGCAACAAAACTCAGTTGCTATGCAGAAATAGTCAAAATATGGTGTTTTTGGACAGTTACCATGCAGAAATGAAAGCCTCCACATATGACAAACAAAAAATCCTTTCCAGAAGTGAACACCGATATGACAATGTTTAAGCATGTCAAATATTTATTTGATTGTTGCATACAGAGGCCTTCAAAAATTGAAGATCGTTAAGTTGATATTCTGCAAAATGGCCAGTTTTCAACCGAATAGCGCATAAAAGACGATATTCATGCATTTATTATGAAAATGCTGGTATATGTCTCTCTTTGTAATGCCATATCTCTTAAACCAGTTGTCGAATGAATTTGAAATTTCATATTTGAGTTCTTCATTTATTAAAGATTATGAATATAAAAACTAATTCTAAATCCTCAATGAGGCCAGAAATTACCCTTATCGCCCTAAGTCCTTCAAATTTCTCATTTATTTCAAATTTACATATTTCAACCCTAATTCTTTTTTATCACATTTATTGCAGAATTATGAAAAGGGTTTTTATACACTTAATTTGCTTCCAAATTCAGTTTGCCGTTTTGTCAATAAATTGAATGAAATGTTATTTTGGAAGCACGGGATAGCTATTGATTGTCACATATATTAATCGTGAAGATCGTGGTTTATAGGTCATTACAACACATATTTTTGGGAAAAGGAAACCAGGGAGACCAAGAATCACCTTGCGAAGAACTGTAACAGCAGAATTGGAAGCAATGGGTTACACCTGGGGCCAAGTCCAGTACATGGCTAAGGCCAGAGAGAAGTGGAGGCAATGGGTTACCCCTCGGGCCAAGCCCAGTACATGGCTAAGGGCAGAGTGAAGTGGAGGCAATGGGTCACCCCTAGGGCCAAGTCCAGTACATGGCTAAGGACAGAGAGATGTGGAGGCAATGGGTTACACCTAGGGCCAAGCCCAGTACATGGCCAAGGACAGAGAGAAGTGGAGGCAATGGGTTACACCTCGGGCCAAGCCCAGTACATGGCTAAGGACAGAGAGATGTGGAGGCAATGGGTTACACCTAGGGCCAAGCCCAGTACATGGCCAAGGACAGAGAGAAGTGGAGGCAATGGGTTACACCTAGGGCCAAGTCCAGTACATGGCTAAGGCCAGAGAGAAGTGGAGGCAATGGGTTACACCTGGGGCCAAGTCCAGTACATGGCTAAGGGCAGAGTGAAGTGGAGGCAATGGGTTACACCTGGGGCCAAGTCCAGTACATGGCTAAGGGCAGAGTGAAGTGGAGGCAATGGGTTACACCTGGGGCCAAGCCCAGTACATGGCTAAGGACAGAGAGATGTGGAGGCAATGGGTTACACCTAGGGCCAAGCCCAGTACATGGCTAAGGACAGAGAGATGTGGAGGCAATGGGTTACACCTAGGGCCAAGCCCAGTACATGGCCAAGGACAGAGAGAAGTGGAGGCAATGGGTTACCCCTCGGGCCAAGCCCAGTACATGGCTAAGGACAGAGAGAAGTGGAGGCAGTTTGTTGTGGCCTTATGTCCCACTGGGGATGAAGAGGATAAGTAAGTAAGTACAACACATATTTAATCTAACAAGTATTTTAGCCCGCTGAAAATACACAGAACAAATGATCGACACTGAACTGTCTGACTTACCTCAGGGATGTCTGGCTGGGTGTTGACTTACCTCAGGGCTGTCTGGCTGGGTGTTGACTTACCTCAGGGAAGTATGTCTGGGTGTTGACTTACCTCAGGGAAGTATGTCTGGGTGTTGACTTACCTCAGGGAAGTATGTCTGGGTGTTGACTTACCTCAGGGATGTCTGTCTGGGTGTTGAGGAGGGCATAGATTTGTCGGATAATGCTTGTTAACAGGCTGATAATGTTGGAACTATCAGGAGTTGTCCCAATAAATCTGTGATAAAAAATTACACAAGACATAATCTTTCTCCTTATGTTGTGATTCATTTTAATTGTAACAGAGGTCAATTTTTGTTCAATGTCTCGACTAGGAGTCGAACCTAGGAGTCGAACCTAGGACCTCTGGTTTACTAGTCTTACACGCTACCGAATGAGATAAAGAGAAATTCTCCCCAGCCAAGACAGTAGGAGGCAGCTATAGGAATCTTTAAGATTCTTACCAAGGTGAAATAACAATAACCATTTTGATAATCTCCATGGATTTTTACTATTTGTCATTGGAACAGTAATAAAGTTACTATAAAATACCTGGTAATCACCGCAGGTTTGCATGGGGTTTGTTCGTAGGAGCTTGGCACAAGGGCTGCCACCTTGGCGAGGATAGATGTCTTGCCACATCCTGACTGGCCATGTACTACCAATGGGCTCTTGCTATCATTGGTCAGATACGCTTTGATCTCCTGGAATGAGGTTTCCGGATACATAGGATCTATTATCTTGATCACAGAAGACTGGTATAGTATCTTTTAGTTTCTAAACTCAGTTTGGGAATTAAAATACTATCTCACTGACTTGTTCTCTTTGACAGTTCTGTGAAATTATTAGTTTGTATAAGGTGCTCCAGCCACAGCCTCATTTACTATTACATAAGGTTTACTACATCTATTTTTTATCAAAATATTGCTTTTTATTTAAATTCTAGTTCATGTTTTATTCAGCGAATTCCTATCAATCTGAAGTTTTACAGTTACTTGAACTGATTACTTCAAGCTGATATAAAACCTAGGTATCATGTGCCTGTTTTGAAAATGATTTTTGATGAAATATTTTAAATTTATTTACAGGAGCAAAAAAAAGATCTAATGATTTCTTTTGAAATAACAGCTCAAAAGATGCAATTTAAAATCATTGATTTTCCCTAGGGTGTACATACGTACATTTTAATTCTGAGTATGCGCAATCTCCCCCTTGGAAATTTCAAAAAGTTGGCAATTATGATAAAAAAATGCAGCAGTAGAAAGAACAGTGTGTAATTTTTACTACAAAATACAGAAAGCCAGGGATGATGTTTTTGATCAGTTAAATGGTATATAAATAATGTATAGCCTGAAATACCATATAATGGGAATTTTTGCAGCAGTTTAGCTAATACACCTTTTTTGCCCTCTGCAATCAAGGCAAATTTATCATCAAAAATAGTTATAAATAATAAGAGTGAATGGAAAAATTAGCTTTGAGTGAATATGGATTTTATCAGGGAAAGACAAAAGTTTGACAGAGTGAAGTTTCCCAAATTACAGTACCTCAAGAGTGACTTCCCTTCCGTGGAAATTTTTACATTTCTGCTGACAGAAGCGTACGTGCTGTAGACACTCAGCCTCCACGGGATCACTACTGTCTGTTACTGATCGCTCCTTTATCCCCTTTGTAATCATGTCCATCATTTTCTGAACAAAGTCCTCAGACATTTGTTTCAGGTACTTTTGGTGTTCCAACAGCTCAGGATTTATACCTAAATTTTTGAACAAAAAAACAAAACAAAAATGTCTGGTATGAAACCAAATCTTTTACACAATATGTAAATGTTAATTGTGACCATCACATAGTGGTTTTTCAATTCAATATTTATAACAGTTTACTGTGAAATAGACACATTATCTCCCCTTGATCATTATTTAACTTCTGTACATCGACCACTTGACCTAAAGAATTTGAATTTCATTTGTCTCATATCTCAGTGACCTTAACTATTAAACATTCACCAAAATTTCTATGAAAATCCACAAACACCTACTAGGCTATATTATAACAAAATTACTTACTGTAGGCTGAAGAATAGCTAAAGTGTTGAAGATGAATGTGTATTCAAACATTGACCTTAGCCTTATAGTGACCTCAGCCTTATAGTGACTTATAGCCTTATAGTGACCTCAGCCTTATAGTGACTTATAGCCTTATAGTGACCTCAGAGAAAGTAGCTATTCCTATAGTGTGGTAGGCTGAAGGCCAGTATACAATGTTGGGTCTGGGATGGGTATGCATCTCAACATCACTTTAGCATATTTGTTGCATTTCATTCCATACAATTTTAATCAAAATCAAGTGAAAATGGCCCAAGGAAAAAGTTAGAAACCTATATAAATCTGTTTCTTTTATATTTGATTTATAAATTGCACCTTGTAATTAGAAAACTAATAAACTTATAAAGATAATGACCACTTTGAAGTATGGTTGAAAGAATCGTTTTTAAGATCATAATTAATCAGGTTTTTAAATATACATAAGTAACAGGATGATTCAGTCTTAGCTATATATAGATGACCTTACATTTTCTGAGCACTCTATGACTGACCTTTGTCTGTCCAGGGTACTGAATAGGCGAGGAGGTTGTCACTTGGTAAGTGGTGCTGCATCTTCCTGTCCTTCAGGTCTGTCAGTAGGCCCTGTGCCAGCTTCACTGTCTCCTCATTTCCCAAACATTCTAAATACATATTTATGTACATGTAAATATCAAACATAAATATATATATATACTGTTGTATCTATAAATCTTCGCACAAATCATTACATTAATTTCCTACTGTTTCTCTATACACAGATACTTCTCCATACATATTTGTATGTTTAACTGACAGGAGGTACATGTAGCTGGGTTTCACCAATTTGTACCAATATAAATACACGCATCTTGTCAGTAAAGTAAATGTTCTCCTTACTTGTATATATCTCAGGGACATTTATTCACCTTATCCATATATCTTGGATAATTTTCTCAATCCAGATGTTATAGTAGTCAGAGAAAGCCAGGATTTGTTTGATTCATAGGTAAATGGTATCTTAACACCTGAAACGACATTAGCCGTGACGCTCTCGAAGGTCTCATACATTGGAAAACCCAGTGGAGGGAGATCTCCCACACTGGGCTCCTTACAGTTTGGCAACCCTGAACTTGTAGTTGTTTACCAAAATATCTAGAACACTGGAATGTGTTCCCTTTACTTAAGGTAAATAACTTTGCAGCTGGTAGTTATGTACCTATTCATATACCTATGGTAGTTGTTCACCTTTACCATTAATGTACCTTGGTAACCAATGGTTGTTCACCTTTACCAATGTTACTTGGTAACCAGTGGTTGTTCACCTTTACCAATGTACCTTGGTAACCAATGTTTGTTTACCTTTACAAATGTACCTTGGTAACCAGTGGTTGTTCACCTTTACCAATGTACCTTGGTAACCAATGGTTGTTCATCTTTGCCAATATACCTTGGTAACCAATGGTTGTTCACCTTCACCAATGTACCTTGGTAACCAATGGTTGTTCACCTTCACCAATGTACCTTGGTAACCAGTGGTTGTTCACCTTTACCAACAAACCTAGGTAACCAATGGTTGTTCACCTTTACCAATGTACCTTGGTAACCAGTGGTGGTTCACCTTTACCAACAAACCTTGGTAACCAATGGTTGTTCACCTTTACCAATGTACCTTGGTAACCAGTGGTGGTTCACTTTTATCAATGTACCTTGGTAACCAATGGTTGTTCATCTTTGCCAATATACATTGGTAACCAATGGTTGTTCACCTTCACCAATGTATCTTGGTAACCAATGGTTGTTCACCTTCACCAATGTACCTTGGTAACCACTGGTTGTTCACCTTTACCAACAAACCTTGGTAACCAATGGTTGTTCACCTTTACCAATATACCCTGGTAACTAGTGGTGGTTCACCATTATCAATGTACCTTTGTAACCAGTGGTTGTTTACATTTATCAATGTACCTTGGTAACCAATGGTTGTTCACCTTTACCAATGTACCTTGGTAACCAGTGGTGGTTCACCTTTATCAATGTACCTTGGTAACCAGTGGTTGTACACCTATATCAATGTACCTTGGTAACCAATGGTTGTTCACCTTCACCAATGAACCTTGTTAACCAGTGGTTGTTCACCTTTACCAATGAACATTGGTGACCAGCGATTGTTCACCTTTACCAACATACCTTGGTAACCAGTGGTGGTTCACCTATATCAATGTACCTTGGTAACCAATGGTTGTTCACCTTTACCAATGTACCTTGGTAACCAATGGTTGTTCACCTTTATCATTAATGTACCTTGGTAACTAGTGGTTGTTCACCTTTACCAATGAACCTTGGTGACCAGTGATTGTTCACCTTTACCAACATACCTTGGTAACCAGTGGTGGTTCACCTATATCAATGTACCTTGGTAACCAATGGTTGTTCACCTTTACCAATGTACCTTGGTAACCAATGGTTGTTCACCTTTATCATTAATGTACCTTGGTAACTAGTGGTTGTTCACCTTTACCAATGAACCTTGGTGACCAGTGATTGTTCACCTTTACCAACATACCTTGGTAACCAGTGGTGGTTCACCTATATCAATGTACCTTGGTAACCAGTGGTTGTACACCTATATCAATGTACCTTGGTAACCAATGGTTGTTCACCTTTACCAATGTACCTTGGTAATCAATGGTTGTTCACCTTTACCAATGTACCTTGGTAACCAGTGGTGGTTCACCTTTATCAATGTACCTTGGTAACCAGTGGCTGTTCACCTTTTACCAATGTACCTTGGTAACCAACGGTTGTTCACCTTTACCAATGTACCTTGGTAACCAATGTTTGTTCACCTTTACCAATGTACCTTGGTGACTTTTGGTTGTTCACCTATACCAATGTACCTTGGTAACCAGTGGTTGTTCACCTATACCAATGTACCTTGGTAACCAGTGGTTGTTCACTTTTACCAATGTACCTTGGTAACCAGTGGTTGTTCACCTTTACCAATGTACCTTGGTAACCAATGGTTGTTCACCTTTACCAATGTACCTTGGTAACCAATGGTTGTTCACCTTTACCAATGTACCTTGGTAACCAATGGTTGTTCACCTTTACCAATGTACCTTGGTAACCAATGGTTGTTCACCTTTACCAATGTACCTTGGTAACCAATGGTTGTTCACCTTTACCAATGTACCTTGGTAACCAATGGTTGTTCACCTTTACCAATGTACCTTGGTAACCAATGGTTGTTCACCTTTACCAATGTACCTTGGTAACCAATGGTTGTTCACCTTTACCAATGTACCTTGGTAACCAATGGTTGTTCACCTTTACCAATGTACCTTGGTAACCAATGGTTGTTCACCTTTACCAATGTACCTTGGTAACCAATGGTTGTTCACCTTTACCAATGTACCTTGGTAACCAGTGGTTGTTCAACTTCACCAATGTACCTTGGTAACAAATGGTTGTTCACCTTTACCAATGTACCTTGTTAATAAGTGGTTGTTCACCTTACCAATATTTATTGTCAGCTGTTTAAATTGTCTACAAGTTGGAAGTTCATCACTTTTCTTATACATATAACTTAGCATCTGGTCACAATTCATCCTAACACTCCTATATCTTGTCAGCTGTTAGTTGTCTGCCTTACCCAAATACTTGAAGTTTTCACTGAACTTAATTATATAACTCCTCAGCTTATGGCTGTTGTTTGCCTTACCCATATATCTTGACAACTGATAACTAGGTTCCACCGAATCTATGTCTTTGATGTTCCTCCTAAACCATGCACAGCCTCCCTCCACGCCAGCCGTATCCACAGATAGCAGCCCCATCTGTATCTCCTTCTCAGTAACTAAAACAAGAGAGCGGGGAGACAACTGTCAAGTTACAAGTCGACAACTGGTACCATATAACATATCTGCAAATTTTTCTTAAGAATGTTAGTATGAATTAAATGTCAGGAATCCTCTAAAATTCAATTAGAATGTACAACATCTCGTATATGGGTTGTGTATTCAATGATATTATTTGAAATATATTCTTTATTACCCGAGATGACATATTTTTTGGCCTCCTCCTCCCCGAGGACAAGCTCTGCGGCAGATTTTAGGGCATCCTGCATGGCATTGCTCTCATCCCACCAGATCTGTTTGGCCTTCTTACTCACGTCTTTGTCTCGACTGACAGAGTCAGGGAGATGCTTGCTGATAGAGGAGAGTAAGTACACTGTGGGCACAGCATTGCCGTCTCTCAGGTACCACCTAGGTCAAACATCATCTCTTAAACATGGCAGATGGCAATACAGAGACTGGATGAAAACTATATGAGGCTGACTACATAAACAATGTGTATTTATCAGTGTAATTACATGAATATAATCATTGCTAAATTGTTTGATATAATTGACCAAATTTGCATGTTTTGCTTAAAAAATTATGTATACAATCAAAATATAATTCAATTCCACACTCAAAAGGATTTCCAGTACAGTATAATAGTGCAATCAAAAGTATAGTTTGTACAGGTATGGAAGGAGGGGTCATGTACAATGTACATTACCCCCATTGCTACCCTCCACCCACAAATACACTTTTGGGATATAGAAAACAAGGCATCACAAAAGATACAAATTTCCTCCTGTGTGGTTCAGGGTAACATAATTTACAGTTCCTTGTTACATTTTACTCTTGAAACAGACCTTCACCACTACATTGTGAGGGGATGATGAACAAAGTGTCAAAGGTCTATATGCATGTATAAAGTGCCATCAGCCTCAGGTCCAATTCAAATTAGTATATTACTCTTCAAAATATAACTCAAAATATTTTGACAATTTCAGAAATTCTTGATAATATCAGCACTGTGTTCATTCAGTATTGTTTTTATATAAAAATACTTACTTTTTCAATAAGTTTTTGGCTATATCAGATTTCACAGCAGCAAATATTTGGTTAAACTCCTCTGCTTCAATAACATTTGGAAGAGAGCGGTATCCATATTTGTGAGACAGCAGGGTCTGGAAACAGTGCAGACGATTATCATTATGGAGGGGGGCATTACCCAGTAATAAATGCAAACTTCAACTTTATTGCTGTCTTTCAAAATGAACTTTCACTATTAAGGCAAACATATCTAGGCAAACACGTAGCAGAGCCATGATGATACAATTCATGTTACCGTAGTACATTATATGTATAATGCTTGTATCATTTCAGTGAGGATCAGAAATTATCCCATTATAACTTTGTTGATGAGAGAATATTAAACCAGACAGCAGTCCGAGGGACCAGACAGCAGACAGAGAGACCAGACAGCAGTCCGAGGGACCAGACAGCAGTCAGAGAGACCAGACATCAGTCCGAGGGTCCAGACAGCAGTCCGAGGTACCAGACAGCAGTCCGTGAGACCAGACAGCAGTCAGAGAGACCAGACAGCAGTCCGAGGGCCCAGACAGCAGACAGAGAGACCAGACAGCAGTCGGAGGGAGCAGACATCAGTCAGAGGGACCAGACAGCAGTCAGATCGACCAGACAGCAGACACAGAGACCAGACAGCAGTCAGAGGGACCAGACAGCCGTCAGAGAGACCAGACAGCAGTCAGAGGGACCAGACAGCCGTCAGAGAGACCAGACAGCAGCCAGAGAGACCAGACAGCAGTCCGAGGGATCAGACAGCAGACAGAGGGACCAGACAGCAGTCGGGGGGACCAGACAGCAGTCAGAGAGACCAGACAGCAGTCCGAGGGATCAGACAGCAGACAGAGGGACCAGACAGCAGTCTGAGGGACCAGACAGCAGACAGAGAGGCCAGACAGCAGTCCGAGGGACCAGACATTCAGACAGCAGGCTGAGGGACCAGAAAAGCAGTCCGAGGGCCCAGACAGCAGTCCGAGGGACTAAACAGCAGCCAGAGACCAGACAGCAGTCCAAGGGACCAGACACCCGGACAGCAGTCCGAGGGACCAGAAAGCAGTACGAGGGACCAGACAGCAGTCCGAGGGACTAGCCGGCAGCGAGAGACCAGACAGCAGTCCAAGGGACCAGACACTTGGACAGCAGTCCGAGGGACCAGAAAGCAGTCCGAGGTACCAGACAGCAGTCCGTGAGACCAGACAGCAGTCAGAGAGACCAGACAGCAGTCAGAGGGACCAGACAGCCGTCAGAGAGACCAGACAGCAGTCAGAGAGACAAGACAGCAGTCCGAGGGACCAGACAGCAGTCAGAGAGACCCGACAGCAGTCCGAGGGTCCAGACAGCAGTCCGAGGGACCAGACATTCAGACAGCAGGCTGAGGGACCAGAAAAGCAGTCCGAGGGCCCAGACAGCAGTCCGAGGGACCAGACCCTCGTACTGCTGTCCGAGGGACCAGAAAGCAGTCCGAGGTACCAGACAGCAGTCCGTGAGACCAGACAGCAGTCAGAGAGACCAGACAGCAGTCAGAGAGACAAGACAGCAGTCCGAGGGACCAGACAGCAGACAGCGGGACCAGACAGCAGTCAGAGGGACCAGACAGCCGTCAGAGAGACCAGACAGCAGTCAGAGGGACCAGACAGCCGTCAGAGAGACCAGACAGCAGTCAGAGAGACCAGACATCAGACAGAGAGACCAGACAGCAGACAGAGGGACCAGAAAGCAGTCAGAGGGACCAGACAGCAGTCCGAGGGACTAGCCGGCAGCGAGAGACCAGACAGCAGTCCAAGGGACCAGACACTTGGACAGCAGTCCGAGGGACCAGAAAGCAGTGCGAGTGACGAGACAGCAGTCCGAGGGACCAGACAGCAGTCAGAGAGACCCGACAGCAGTCCGAGGGTCCAGACAGCAGTCCGAGGTACCAGACAGCAGTCCGTGAGACCAGACAGCAGTCAGAGAGACCAGACAGCAGTCAGAGGGACCAGACTGCAGTCCGAGGGACCAGACAGCAGACAGCGGGACCAGACAGCAGTCAGAGGGACCAGACAGCAGTCCGAGGGACTAGCCAGCAGCCAGAGACCAGACAGCAGTCCAAGGGACCAGACACTCGGACAGCAGCCCGAGGGACCAGGAAGCAGTCCGAGGGACCAGACAGCAGTCAGAGGGACCAGACAGCAGTCCGAGAGATGCTTTCCACTAGGTTTTTTCTCAATAATTAAAGTTTATCTGTATTATTACTTACCACAAAATTAGGTCCTGTGGAGAGTTTCTGGCACATTTCCAGTTCCTTAAGACAGAGGTCAGTGGTACTGTGGTCATCTGATGCCTCGTCACGGACTCCCCATCTCATGTCCACCACCTGAAACTCGTATCCCTGCTCTTGACAGAATGCCTTCACACGAGGGTAGGCCTCACTCATCCAGATATTCCTCTCAAATTTGGTGTCTGTAACAATGATTGGTGTACAAGTTGGCAAACTGTACTGACTAATTAGAACCATTGAAATGACAGGAAGTACTTGTGATACACCCGCCTTCTAATATTTGATACCATATTCATTTTTAAACTGAACGATGAACATTTAACAACACTTTTATTTATTGATTATCCTGTGAATATAAAATGATTGTGAACACATGATTTGTGAATATACTTGGCAGATCCAGGTGTTG
Source organism: Mizuhopecten yessoensis (assembly GCF_002113885.1). Lineage (NCBI taxonomy): Eukaryota > Metazoa > Mollusca > Bivalvia > Pectinida > Pectinidae > Mizuhopecten > Mizuhopecten yessoensis. The sequence continues at coordinate 686,912 of NW_018403369.1, read as the reverse complement.
CCTGTGCCCCTGTCACAAAGCCACCCATCCCCTTTCAGGTTGACAGGTATAACACCTAATATGGGAAATCCTGACCTCAGTTTTTTCATTGTTCCTTAACCCTTTCACCACTGTAGACCATAATGAACTTGTCAGGATCAATGCATAAGAGAGTCTACTACAGTCGCATAGGGGTGAAAGGGTTAACTTACAGTATGGAAATGCTTGGCTGCAGTTTTTCTATATTTAAGAATTATTAGATAATAGGTAAAATCTGAAAATGTTCTTTACTTCTGTGATGCTTTCTGTTTGGAAAAAAGAAGAAAAAAAATATTCTGACAATCCTTGTTAAGTTTACCTGTGAATGTACTACTGGTGAAGATCCTGACAATCTTTGCCAGTGTCGGTATAGACATGGTCATGTCCCCCAGGAGCGAGGGGTGCACCTTAGGAAGCTTTGACATAGCTTTCTTTGAAGCTTCCAGCAGCATCGATTCTGTGTCATTTATCATTCTGGTCATCTCATCCAACTGGTCAAACATGTGTTGGTGACTTGTCATGGGCTGACCACCAGGAACTGAAGCAGGTGCCCTCATTCCTGGGAGGGGTGGCGGAGGTGGCGGTGGCGGAGGTGGCGAAGGAGGGACAGAGGGGGCAGCTGATTTGTCATCCAGTGGATGTTTTTCCGTGGAAGTTGTTTCATGTTGCTTTCTGAAACATGGATTATCAAATATCGATATCAATGCAATATTAAACACTGATTATATTTATCTATACATCCCTCAACACAACGTCTGTCTTCAGTTTATCTGCTGCTATCTCTTTTAATTACCTCCAACATATTTTAATTAAGGAGGCTCCACCCTTTCGCAATTAGCCAGCAGAATTCAATAAAAGTTTCACATAATGGTTATGTCACTATGCAGAGATGATTTTATGAAAATCTAAGCATTCCGAAAAAACTGGGGATTTTTTTGTAAAAGATACTGAAAAAAATGATTTTTTGTCAAATTCAACACTTTCATATTTTTTGAGCGTGTGGCATTGTTCAAAAGTATTACAACAATAAATCATGAAAAGAAACATTGCTAATCAACCCTACAAATATTTTATTTTTCATAAAATATCTACAACATGTTACAAAAAGCATTTTTTATTGAAATTGTATGGATAAAAGTTACTAAATACAAGCTAAAAGCAAACAGGACACATAGTTTCATATAAAAAGAGTGAAAAATTGAACTAAATATACACAAAGTCTTTGTAATTAATTTACTTTACATTTTACAATAATTTTGATCCTGATGAATGTTGTCTACCTTGAAAAAACTTTTTGCAGAGGGATAGAATTTATACAATGACACTTATTTTCGTTACAATACCAAAAACTACGGAAATAAATTAAATTACTACATTTAATTGTCAATTTACTGTTCTTTTATGGGACAAAATTACTCTCAATTATGTACACTTTGGACATCACTCCATAGCCCGCTTACGCATGGTATATTAACATGTCAGGTACATATGTAACCATAGGATATTGCATGGTATGCTGTTATTACGTGCACGCACATGCACTTGCATTTTATAGGGATATTGATATTTTACAAACCACTCTTTTCACAGAGTTATTGTAGTTGCATTTGTGAACCGATTTATCTGACAGAGCGTAACTCGCTCGGCAACAAATATCATAGTGACCAAGAGTTTGTGAACTACTGTTAGCACGTGATACGTACAGGTGAGGTCGGTAAACAAAACACATCTGTCCGCATTCCATGCACCTCATATACGACCTTCTTGAAGTCGTCTGATCGTATGTCAGTGTTTTCCCGTCCCGTGAGTTAATTAATGTCTTTGTATCATAAGCTTTATTTATGAAGTACGTGTGATTACACATTTCCAAGTTAGTCTCGATATCAGGTGTTGACATATCATCATCACGCACGTGTACTAGACTCTATTGTTTACCCAGTGTTACTATAACTTACACTACGGTAATGGAATGCCCGATACACAATACGGAAAATACAACAAGAACAACATGTGTATTACGAAGGGTGGGAAGTCCTTAAGGTCCATTATTCTTTTTTTAAAGCATTCCTTACATAATTCCCTCAATTTACTGCCAAAACCCCTTTATAATGCCAAAATCACTCTGGATAAATGGAGGCAGTACAAATAGATATAATATATATGCAAGCCTGTGGGATTACCCCACAAGTACAAGCCTCATGATCTGTCAATACACCCATACTAAAAATATATTATGGGTGTATTGACAGACAAGGCTAGTTCCTGTATGGCATTATACAGTTATTGTATGGGTGTGAGGGAAATTGAACTTTTATTGTCCCCTGAGACATTGCTGAGGGAAATAGTTAATGTAAAAGGGGACAATAAAAGTGCTATTTCCCGAAATACCCATAAAGTAACCGTTTTATTATACCAACAACAAATTATTCAATTTCTTTTGTAGAGATTGATTTAATAAAGCCAGCTTGGTGAAATGAATTGGAATGAAATTATCATGATGGTAATAATATGAACTGCCCATGGTGAAATGAAGGTGTCCATCAATGTTTTTTCTGACCAATTTTTTTTCTGACCAACTTTTTTCAGCAATTTTCTTTTAGTTTACTTCAATTTGTTGTCCTGTATATGAAATAATCCACAGTTCATATTACCATGGGCTTCACATCATCATTCTACACCGGTACGTATTGACTTTAGCAAGTCTATAATCTCCCGGTGTATCATGGTATTGTCAAGCATGGTGAAATGAACCGTGGTTCATATTACCATAATGGTGAAATGAACCACCCCATGGTGAAATGAACCGTGGTTCATATTACCATAATGGTGAAATGAACCGCCCCATGGTGAAATGAAGGTTTCTATCGATTTCTATTCTGACACACTTTTTTCCATTCATTTTCTTTAAATTTACTTCAACTTGATGTATTCTTTCTGAAAACCACAAAATTTATGTCTGGGGTAGAGATATTTAGGGTGGGGCAGGGGCACTTCACTTAACCATAATGGTGAAATGAGGTATCATCTGCAAAGAGTTTTATATGAGAAGTTACATTATTAGTAATATCATTAATAAAAAGAAGAAAGAGGAAGGGACCAAGGACAGATCCTTGAGGAACCCCTGCAGACATAGGTTTGGTACTAGATTTATAAGCTTCAAAGATAACCCTTTGTTTTCTGTCAGATAAGTAAGCTTTAAACCAATTGTATAATTTACCTTTAATACCATATGTTTTTAGTTTATATAATAGGCCCAAATGCCATACTCGATCAAATGCTTTACTTATGTCACAGAAAACAAAACGCAAATCTTTACCTTGGTCTAAATTGCCACTTATAGTGTTATAGATATCAGCTAGTTGATTAGTAGTGGAGTCTTTGGGTTGAAATCCTGACTGATGTACACTTAACATATTGTGACTTGAAATATAATTAAAAGTATATTTAAAAATATTTTTTTTAACATTTTGATAAAAATAGATGTAATAGCAATATATAATTATTGAGATCACTGATATCTCCTTTACCTTTATAGAGAGCAGTAATATTAGCCGTTTTTAGTACATCAGGTATTACTCCAATAGATAAAGTTCTATTAAAGAAGCAGAAATGTTCTTTAAAATCATAGGTAAAATACCATCAGGACCAGCTGGTTTGTTTTTATTAAAAATGTCAAATTGGTCAGTTATATCTTGTTCAGTAATGTTAATGTCAGAAAGTTCAAATGGACATAAGGGAGGTAAATCAGGTAGGTTAGTGTCAGTAATATCAGAGGCAATGGTGGTAAAGAAGTTATTTAGTGCCTCAGCTTTATCTTGTGGATGGATTAATATTTTATTGTTAGATTTTAGAGGATAAGAATTAGTGCTAGTGTTATTCATTTTTCCTATAGATTTTGCTATCTGCCACCATTTTCTTGGATGCACTGTTTTGTCGGCAAGACAATTTTGAAGTTTCTTAAAGTAATTTTCTTTGGATTGCCGAATAATTTGTATAGTGTCATTGCGACAAGTTCTAAATTTTGCCCAATCTTGTTCCCTATTTTTATTTTTAGCTCTTTTATGTAATCTATTCTTATATCTTAATTTATGCCGAATTTCACCAGTCATCCAAGGTTTATCATCAGGATGGACAGTAATTGTTTTGTGAGGTATATGAGAGTTAGTAGCAGAGTTTATTTTGTTTATAATAGTAGAATATAGTTCATTAATGCTAGTAGTGTTATTAACTATGGAATCCCAATCATTACTAAGTAGTTCATTATTAATAGCATCCCAATTAGCTTCATTGAACTTATATATAGGTTTCTTGAATGGTTTATTTTTTAGTGTCTTAAAACAAATGTTAGCAAGGATGGGGCAGTGATCACTACAGAGAGGGGAAAGTACATTTGTTGAGGTAAAAATGTTTACATTATTAGTAATAAATACATCAATTAAGGTAGCAGTAGTGTTTGTAATGCGTGTTGGTGATTGTATTAAGTTTTTTAAGTGATATTTAGTAATTAATCTTGCAAGATGTGAATTAGGTTTCATTGTGATAAAGTCAATATTTATGTCACCAGTGATAATGATATTAAGATTAGTATTAGAAAGATTATCTAAAATGTTATCAAGTTTATTCCAGTAATCTACTTTTGTATTAGGAGGTCTATAAAGACAGCAGAGAAGTATTTTTTTGTTAGAAGTGTTAATTTCTAGGATGACAAGTTCTATGTCTTCAGTTTCAAGATCAGTTCTGTGATTTATTAAGAGGTTGTTTTTAGTATATATCATAATACCACCACCGTGTTGTGATTGTCTGTCTCTACGATATGAGTTGGGATGTGAGTTAATTTGCAAATCAGATTCAGTTATTTCATTATTCAGGTGAGTTTCAGTAAGACATAGGATGTCATAGTCAGTGAATTCAGTATCTATAAGATCAACCTTGTTCCGAAGAGACCTAACATTTAAGTGCATTATTGATAAATCATTATAGTAGTTTCTTTGATTAATACTGATTGATGAGCGACCTGGATTAGAGTGAATATTTCCAGACATCAGAAGTAGAAGTTTTATAACAAACAGAATGTATAAAATATCTTGAGTATACATGTAGTGATATCATATTGGTATTACAGGCAGTAATAGAGGAAGATCTATAGTATAGCTTACAATCACACACAAACATACTTACAAACTACTAACACACCAAAAAATGAAAAAATAAAAATAAATAACAATAAATAAATAAATAAGTAGAGACTTGAGGAAAGAAATAACAGTAGGGACTGATGAAAAATAATATTCTCAGAATGTGGAAAGCATCAATTTGATATTTTAAATATAATTTCATAGGGAGTGGTATACTGAACTTAAGTATTATCAACACAATTAATAACAGTAGTTTCTTGAGTTCAGTGTAACATGTTCAACTACAAGTGTATAATTCAAAGAAAAAAGAAAAAAATCAATTGAAGCAGATAAACAAATTAATTATTTTAAATACATATATACAAATATTTATATACAGACAGAACATGAAATCAATCATTTGAGACAATCATGTTATATTTTAAGATTTATTCATATACTAGTAACCTAAAGTTACATGTATAAGAAGAAAAATAATGAATAGTTACAGATTATCAGTGGTGTAAGGGAGATAACCTATTCAGAGAGGTAATCTATACATATACAAATAATGCTATTAGTGAGCAAAAGTTGGCTGAATTTCAAGAAATAAAGCAAATATTATAAGTATACGGTAGGTTCTATTATCACAATTAAGACGAAAAGATTTATTTTTAAATATAAGTATCCAATGACAAATATAACATGGAGTTAGATACCTTATGAAAACCCGAGAGAAAAAACAAGAAGATTTATCAAGAGCAGACACAACAATCATAACAAATAGCACATAAACATGAAAAAAAAATCAATAATTAAGTATGTAATAAATAAAAATAAAAAATGAACACAAGCAAGACACAAAAAGTTAAGCAATTAGAGAAGCACAAGCAAATTGAAATATTGGTTGCTAATAATATGTATATATATAGTTTACCATACATGCATGTATATACATAAAGCAAAATAGTTAAGTGACTTGCTTGCAAGTTATTAGTCAAGCATAAAGATTATTCAAAGGCAATTACATGTAATGATGCCAGACACGATATAGATTATAGCTGTATTGAGCTATAATCTCTCAGATTTCAATTTTCATTAAATTAAATCAAAGTCGCATAAAACAATAAAGTTTATGGTAATGTTGACTACAAAAAGCATACAGTTACATGTTTATTTTCATTTTTCATAAATGCACGGAATTAGAATAGATCTAAGTCCGTGATAAATGTAAAATTTCCGATTTTTTTGCGTCATTATTTTTTTAAAAGAATACTTATATTTGATGTCTTTTGTTATCAACCTCATGATACGATCTTCTTTTAAAAGCGACTTTGTTTCGTTTTCCTTAAAAAAGAAAATCACTTGAAAATAGCTCATAAGACTTAATCCAGATAGGTCAATAGAGTTATTATAGGTCTTTACAGCTATATAGCTCAATCGGCAGAGTGTACTGGACCTGATATTAGCGCCAACAGTCGTGCTCCGAGTACATGTATTGTGTCTTCAAACTTACCTGTCACTTATTTCAACACCTGTGTTGTTAGCACCTGATAAACGTGACAGCTGATACAGGTACTGACGGTACATTTTCCTTTACGTAGGTCGCTACATGCAAAGAACCATCCTCTCTGATCACTGTAGTTTGGGAAAGGGTTTTCTCCCTGAGCTAAAAATAGACGCCGATGTTTTTCTCCTTTATGTTAAACACTGACCGTCGTCAAGTCGCGCAATTCGCGTTTATTTACAGATCACCGAGTGCTCTTTCACAAACATCTATAAATTACCCCCACGTGCGTATTCACTCATTTCTATACGGGTCAGAGTTCACATTTCTGATTTGTCTCAGCAGTAGTGCGCTTACAAATGAAATCGAATCAGACACCGATCGCAAGCCGCGTTATTTCCCGCCTCGTTTTTAAATATTTCACATTGCAATCCCTGTGATCGACACTAAAATGACCCAGTGGCTGAAAAATGGGTTATCAGCGAGAGGGCTTTTCAAACCCACATGTGATAAATATGATGGGTATACGCAGAGACGTATATAACACTCTGGTATATATACGTCTCTGGTATAAGCGCTGGTTACTTCAATACCTTATATTTTAACTAAAACATTTATTTTTGGTATATTTATAGCCTTTGGTTGATTACTTCCGCAAATGTTTTTTATTTGATGTTATTAATTATAAAAAAATACAAATGATTTACGCATGAAATTACAAAAACTGTGGGATAGGGAATGAAAAGTCGTGACGCACTATTGTGTCCCTGTGGGATAGGGAATCAACACAGTAGCATAGCAAATAATTTTTGGAAGTGTATGCTTACATAGCCGGGGAAAATTCCACTAGACCCTAAAAGTAATCTCCCGTGTATTAACAAGTAACAATTTTACTTGCTGAAAAAGGCCTTGAAATGAACACGGTATAATATGTTCCGTCGGACTAAAATGTTCAAGAAGATCTTTTTATTTTATTTCCGTTTTACGATTGATACGAACGGTCTATATTATTCATAAAAAAATAGAAATTAATCAAAATATATGATAAAAAAATCTTCTTGAACATTTCAGTGTGTGTTTGAGCATACATGTATGCTACGCCACTGAATTGCATGTATATATATACACTGTATATAGGAAGGTTTCTGGAAGAACGCTTTCGCTTGTGTCACTTTATGCTGACATTTGACTATAACGTGACGAACACGTATGTTTGTGATATTTATAAGACATTAGTTGAAACTGCCTACCAATTAAAGCTTGATATATAACACATTCACATAATCAGGTATTGTTTTGTTCATTGAGGCTGCATCGTGCCTTGAAAAGATAGTCACTATTGTGACATTCATGCCTATGTATATCAATAAACATTTAAGTATTTTAATTATGTTTTTATGTTTTTGTGATGCTGATTCTCTTTTATTTATAATATCACTGATTATTTAATCGAGAAAAAAATGGAGTTTTATTTTATTTTCAAATACCAAGGGCTCTGGTAACACAGTCTTGAATACATGCGTGTATATATATATATATATATATATATATATACAATTGTAGATCTGCACTGAAATATGAATTCTCAAAAATGGGGTCCTGTCATACGAAGTAATTTTATTTATTTATTTCTCCTGGTATGGCTGTCCTGCCATAGCTGTTGATAGGACGTTAAACAATACTAAACCAAACCAGAGACGTATAATGTATTATACGTCTCTGACCAAACCAAACCAATCTCCTGGTATGGATGATTTTATTATTTGGCCCGATGTTTTCGATGATGCTTTTCGCTAACTATTCTTTTATTTATTTATTAACATTTGCAGATTGATCCAGATGTAAAATACTCCTTAACAATGTAATGATCTATGTCTTAATGTTGTCTTTTTCAGTTAGATTGAATTTTTTAAACTTTCATTATTAAAATTACACAATTAGTGTACTCAGTGCTCAATCCGTCGTTACGCGACGCATGTTATCCACACGTTTAGCATTATTTGCATCAAAATTTCAGTTCCTGAAAAAACATATTATCTCCTTTTCGTATATAAAACTGTACAACCTCATCTACATAAAAAAAAGTCCAAGAAGCTAACAACCAATAAACAATATTTTATTTCTTCGTTACTATGACCCTGAATAATACATACGTTGTCGTAAATCATATTGATAACATTTATATGAGCCTTGGTTTGCGACGCGTGTATTATTCATATTACATCTCAGCGCGCACCTGTTAACCGGAAGTACTTAGACGTCATATATCGGGTGTGTGTCGAGAGTGGCGTTCCTGTTTGTACTGGTTCTGGCAGTATACATTCTTTCTCCAGCTAGTTCCCATGAAAAGAGGGTGAGCAGTTGCAACCTTAATTAGTATATCGATATTTGGAATGACATCTTTGTTCAATTTACTCTCCGTGCATTTTGGCCCCTGTCTACGCCTAACCCTGAAGTACATCGCATGATGATGACAGGTGTTCTAATCCTCGGGCACAAGATAACTTGTGCCTAGCTAATTATTGGTTTGCAGTGATCGTGTACTACTAACAGTGCATATGTGAACGGTACCTTATTAATGCAAGGGCGTTCAAATCTTCTTTAAACCCCCTAGCACCCCCATAGCCACCCCACTCCGGATGGGATCCCCTCCATGACTCCCGGCGTCATTGGTGACTTCATGACTGAACTCTTTAGCTAAGCTATATAATTAGAATCAGAAACTAGTATATAATCTGAACGACCATAATCTGTATATAGTACACGGGTGCTGGACATGCTTATATGATGATACATATATATATCTGGGATCGTTTATGATGTGTATTTTGCCAGTACAAGAGCAAATACTTGACATACAATTTTGGTAGATTAGACGATGATGATGAATTGTTAGTAGCAATATATAGATGGTTCACACTATTGGTACAACCTGTACTGTGTATCAGATATAGCCACAGGTAGATAAGTCAATATTTACAGTATATACTTACACATCTTCTATTTTAGCAAATTGTAGATATACAAGTTGCCGAATTCCATAGTGACCTGTTCCTTGTTTAAGACCTTAATGTATACATATACACAAGACAAACAGTATATGTGCTCCACAGCAGTCATAACAATAACAAAAGGATGAAAATATCGGGTAAAACAAAAAAGATGATTTCTTCAATGTCCTCTAATCAAATTATAAGTTTGAGAATAGATTTGGAATAAATTTAAATCCTTTTAGCAATAAGCTGTAAGTATAATTAACCATTAAACACTTTACGTAATGGTCATTATAAATATACACATGTACTGTCTGAAGCGTAGCAAATAATTTTTCGGAGTGAATGCTCACAGGGGGTCAAGCATTCGAGGTGTGTAGGGGAGGGGAGGGGAGGAGGAGAAAAAAAAGTAATCTACTAGGCCCTAGAAGAAATATTGTTTCAAATTTTATACTTCACTTAGTAGTTTTTGAGTTACATGAACCTTTCAAGATTTTTCATTTTGTATAGACATAACACATTTTCAAGAAGATTTTTTTTATTCTTTCCTTTTTTTCTGATAGATACGAGCGTTCCAAATTAATCACAAAAAAGTTATTATTGAAAAGATATGATAAAAATATCTGGAAAATTTCAGTGTTTGCTTGAGCATACAAGCATACATGTATGCTATGCCACTGACTGTATTAGCTACATGTAGAGTACGTAGAGGTGTCCTCGACTATGTGTTGTCCATCTGTGGTGTCTGTATTGTCGTCGTGTGTTTTCTACGTGTGGTGTTTTCATGTGTCGACAGGTCATGCAGTCACTATTAAAGTGTGCTGGGATTTTTTAAATTAATTATCATATACTTATGGATTTGAACATCCAAACAAACAACTGAATGGACAATAAATAAATCAGATAGTGATCACAGATCAGAGGGATTACTGCTTATTGAGATACAGAATTCTGTATTGTATACATGTAGATGTACAGGATTAGGGCTGATGACTACACAGATCTTGTGTAGGATTATATTCATACAATTAGATCAACAAATACATCTATAATATATCCTCCAGGAAAGTGTCAGTTGTCTGATCAGATACAGGATGTAACATCCATGTTGACAGGTTTATTGGCTGATCAATCTGGTCTTTTGCACATCTACCAAGTACCGGGGTATGCAATGTATCATTTGCTTAACTAAGTCATCCATTTAATGTATCCATTTGACAGTGTTGCATATTAGTCCATGAACTAGTAAAAATTACCAATTCTTGTAACAATTTGTTTAACATAGCATTAGTGTGTTTTGCACCAGTTACCCAGCTGTTTAACAGAAGAATGTGATGATGATAACAGGTATCTTTGGTGCTGCACTTCGTTGAAGTTCTGTTTTCTGTTATTGCTTGCTGTGACTTCCTGCACGCTGTGTATCATCTGTGGAGTTCATACATTAATACACCTTTCATTTTCTAACATAACTGGTATCTTTGCTTGTTTTTTTGTTTTTTTAAGTAAAGTAAAAGTAATTGATAATGTAATTTTCATATATTTTCAAATGGTTTAAATTTCAGGAATTCATTATTGTTTTAAATAGTCATTTGTTCATTCAAATTGTGATGAAAGAAATTGCAATTTTTCTTTTAAAACGAAACATTGTTTGTCTTGAAACAATAACAAAATCAGAAGAAATTGTTGTTTAATTGTCCATTTTAACTGGAAAATATTGATCATTCAAAAAGATTTTCAAGGAATAATTTTATCATTATTTTAACCCCCCAAAAAATGTAATTAAAAAGAATTATTGAAAGCGAGATTTTTTGTCCTCTTTAGGTGTTATAGGTCACTGCATGATACACTGTGTTTCAGGTGAGGAATGCATGCATGGATAGTAGGCACAAATACTTTGGCGATCTGTACTTAAAGGTAAAGTCTGTACATCAATTTGTGTCCAATACAATCTTCATCAAGGCATTTCCTACATTATGGGTCATGATCATTTCCACCACTGCCTTCAGCATAGGTCCCTACAACTTCGCGAGCCAAGGGTGTTCAGTTCGATACTCTCCTATTCACAATAGGAGAGTATCGTATTGAACACCCTTGGCTCGCAAAGTTGAGGTCCCTACAGAAACCCCAAAACATGTTGTTGTGGTAGAATCTAAGTTTACAGTTTGCTTTTGTAGTTTATTTACTTGTTTTTTTAAATAATCACGTTTTGCAATAATTTACATTCATCTTTTTTATCATTTCTTTTTGTATATAATCTTATACACTGTACGCATGTTGCACTGTTATAAATATTATGTACCCTGTATTGTACATGTCAATGTTGCACTGTACGTGTTGTATCCATGTTACATACCCTTGTACAGTACTAGTGTTGTTCTGTTATAGATAGGTTGGTCTTTATTGTACAATGATGTACATTCTGTTGTACATTGCGGTTCATTTTGTTCAATACTCCCAGCTGTTGAAAGTGTGTTGGGATTTTCAGAATAAAAGATATAATATAGAAATCAAAATTGGCCATAGAGATATTTTGTTTCATGCATTTAGGTACTACTCTTCAGTGAAAATGCTATCAGACATGTTGAGATTGGATTGTAAAGAAAATCAATTTCCCTTATATTTATTCAGCATCATTTGATTGTACTCTCACTATAATAAACTTATTGAACTGCTGCCTTTCTAACGTCGTTCATGGTCAATATGATGTAATGTAATGTACACAAGTACTAAGTCAATAGGACAACAATGCCAGGTTTACACATGTTCATGAAGGGCTCCATTTGGAAGGAAGGAAATGAGAAGTGTTTGTATGTTTTACCTGAAATATATTATTAGTTTCAGAGATTAATTAAGCCATGTGTCAATTATTACAATAATATTTCATATCAAAGAAGTGACATGCATGTGGCCTGCAATCTCAAAGTTCAGGCTTTATAGCAATTCTTGAATTATTATTACACAATTTGGCTATGTATAACAAAGTACCTTTTAATTTGCTCTTTATCAGTGTACATTGTACATGTGAGTCAGTGACCTCATTAACCATTCATATTCCTAGCACTAAACATGCATGTACCCTGTATACTGTATGTCATATTTCAAGACTGCATACAGGTATATCATATCATGGGGGTAATCCTGATAGTCGCTATTGTTTGGATTACGTCGGAGTAAAAAGTTAGTTTTGCGCCGAATACGGCTTACGGCAGAGTAAAAAGCTCCCATGATGGAAGAACGTGAGAGGTATTTTTGCGCTTTCTTGTATATAAATACTGAAAACTTGCCAATTGTAACTCAGTCTAAATGCTACAAGTATGTCTTAAGCTGCTATATCAATATTTAAATTTTTAGATTGAATTCACTCATTCACTCAGGTTTTGAGTAAATAATCATATATATACGAACATCAGTTTACAAACAGCTTTGTGGAGATTTTAATGCAATAACTATTTAATTAGATTACTTTTACACAACACATGTCTTGGTCAATGACCCATCAACAAAACAACATTGAAAAGTCTGAACTAAAAACAAGTTTTAGCGATATATTTATATCAAAATATGCAGTTGGTATGTATGCTGATACGGATTACGACCCTGTATGATACAGATTATGATCAAACAATCATATGTTAACTAAATGAAAATCAATGATTTAACAAATTTTAGGATATTTTCTCGGTCAAACAGCATCACATAGGAACAAATAGAATGTTGAAAATTGACTTTCTTATTTAATAATAATAGTATTATTGTAGCTATTTACTCCATTTCATTGACACAGGGAATCGTTTTATTCATCTTCATATCAAACACACGTTGGTTTGTGTATTACCTCAGAATATTCATAATTGAAGTATTAAATCTAATATGACACGTGTATGTGATAGTATCTATACCTTCAAGCTTTTTTGTTATCATTGTTTCAACTTTGTTGCTTATATCACATCATTATATTTACGTAATCTTGTATTTCGCTACAACAATCTTCAAATAGTGGGAGATTTTTTTTTCTGCTGTAAGCCGTATTTGGCACAAAACTAACTTTTTGCTCCGACGTAATCCAAACAGCGAGTATTACTATGACGTAAGCAAAATAGCGAGTATCAGGATTACCCCTGTGAATATAGCCTTTTTATGCCGTACTACAGCGTCCATCATGCGTCCCTTAACTTTTCTTTTGAACGACTTCTTCTAAAGAACTGTAGGACCTAGTGTCATGATATTTTGCCAGTAGGTACCTGGGATGGAGTGCTATAAAGTTTTCTCATTAGAATGACCTTGACCTAGTTTCAAGGTCAATCATGTTAAAAACTTCAAACAACAATATCCTCAACTTTAAGTGCTAGCCAGAGTCAAAGGTCAACGTTAAAATATTAAAATTTCAAATTTTGTTCTAGTTAACAAATTTGAAGTTACCTGTCAGTTTCATGTAACAAAAGAAACAGGTGAGCGATACAGGCCCTCTGTGCCTCTTGTTTATAATCAAACTGAGACATATTTAATCCCATGGAGACATTGTTTATCTTTTACCCAACAGAGACATGGTTTTTAACCACAATGAGACATTGCTTTTTACCACATTTAGGACCCCTTTTTAACCACACATACTTGTTTTACCAATCACATACATGCACTTTTTTAACTACCAGAGACAGAGACGTAATTCTTCGTGTTTTGCCACACACAGAATTTTACTCCCATTAGACAGTTTTTTTACCACACAATGACTGCCTTTACATATTTCTAACCAACAGATCTAGCGACATCACTTTCTTGTATTTCATCCAAACACATATGTTGTTGTATGCTTTTTACCCACATATATGTAATTGTATTTGTTTGTTTACCTCACAGAGGCATTGTATGGGAAGCAGAGCTACAAGATTAGCCAAACCAGCAATAGCCAAAATGACGGCAGAAGGGGAATGTGCCAAACATGCCAAGATACAACGGGTAGACAGTTTCTTAGAACGGCTTCACGAAAAAGCGAGATGTGAAATTTATCCCAGAACACAGATGAAAAGATTTAAGGTAGAAGACAAATATGTGAAATGGAATGTAGAGTATCCTGACTACACCCCAGTGGTTTACACGTCTGAGGGTGTATTAAAAGGTCCTGTCTGGGCAGACCCAGATCTACTGTAAGTATACCAGAAAAAAATGTCATCGTTTATTCCATCTAAAAATTCACATCCAACAACGATCTTAATGTATGTATAAAACAATGAAAAATAAAAGATTTTTGTAGTATGAACATTTGGGAGTAGATCTTGCACCTACCAAGCGACAATATTCGCTAAAAATAATTCAAGCCAGAAAGTCTCTGTTAGCCCAACATCTAACAGTTTTAATGGGTAATCAGGATAGCGCACTCGACTTTCACCACGACGTCTGGGGTTGAAATCCATGATCAAAAGTGAAAAGTTAGAGGACCGGTCACAACTTTCTGAGCTTTTTAATAGAAAAAGTTTACTATATAGTCCACCTGTCACATATGCCAGTGAGTTATGGTGTAGCACCAGATTGTCGTCCCTCAGTCTCTCAGTTCACACTTTTTGTTTCCAGGGATTATCTCCGAATTCCTATGTATGAAATTGCTGAAATGTCACATGCTGATACATAGTTATCTTCAAATGTACAACATGGGTTTCAAAAGTTCCTGATAGTAAAGTAAAGGTCCAGGTCACTGTTACTAAAAATAAACCAGGGCTGGTATTCTTGAAACGGTTCTCATGCTCAAGCAAAGATTTTGTGCTCAAGCTGAATTTCTTGTTCCGTTTATAATTATAAATTAATAATGATTTTTTGTTTTTTTCAATTATTTCGGAAAAATTTGAAGAGACTTAAAGCCAAATACTGTTTTAAATCATTACATTTGACTTATTTGGTTGTTTGACATGATGCAAGTGAGGTGTACATGTAAGAAAGTCAATTTGAGCACAAAATCTATGCTTCAGCATGAGAACAGTTTCATGAATGCCCAGGGCATTCAGGGATATAATGTTAGAAATAGTTAAACATTGTGTTTTCCTTTCTGACCGGCTACTTTTCAATTTTGTGGTAAAACGCATTTCGTGAATATATCCTGTGAATGACTTGATATTACAAAGACATCAAATTCCAAGATGGTCACTGTCAATAGTTTGTCACTTCTGATTGGCCGAGACATAAATGGCTATAATGTTGGTTCTAAAGGTATGATTTTGTTCATACTAAGTGATATTTATTACTTTGAGGATAATCTACAAACAGAACGAGTACCTATTACATCACACAGTATCTCGATCATTAATTCAAATGGTTGTTACAGTTTCTAATTGGCTGTGACCATTTGGTTAGCTTCAGTTCTGTCGGTCTGATTACCTTACTCGTTGTTAAAAGTTCATTGTACTTGTTGAACTACATATACATGTTTAACATCATTACTTATACATTGTATTCTAAAATCCAAGATGAATGATCCCTGTTGGGCTTCTGCATGATGATTATGGAGGATACATATAACGAGCCACACAGCAGGGTCCTTGCTGACCTGTCGGTGTTATATATATATCGTACATGTATTAGTAATGTCCAGAAAGTCACAATGCTACATTGATAGCTTTAGACCATCCTTCCACACCTTTGATCGGAAAATGTTATTGATCTTTTCTTTTTACATGGAATGTAGAACAACGAAAGCTGATATTAAGTGGAATGCTGTTCAGAATAATGTGAGTCGAGTCAGCCACATGGGACCGTATCGTATAGAGGACAATCTTCCAAGGTATGTGGACATTTTGCCAATTTGGTTTACCGAATTTTCCATCATTGTGCTGTTAAACAAAACAGTTATAATAGTCTCGTAAGTATTTATTCTAAACCATAAAAATGGAATTTCTTTGATTATCTTTATGTCCACATTTAATGTTTCAATTTTTCTTATTATTACTTGGATTGATTCTTCAGTTCATTGTTAAATTGCATTAAAGGTGTGCCTACTGTATATAGTTTGATAGTATTGCAGCTGGCCGCAGATTTTGTTACAGTGCTAATGTGATTATAAATGGTTGTTTTCAGAAATCCAATAGGACGCACAGGAGTGAAAGGTCGTGGGTGTTTAGGTCGCTGGGGACCAAACCATGCTGCTGATCCTATTGTGACAAGGTAAGGTTAACAGAAGGTGTTTGGATTAGGTCATAAAATATAATTGATTAATTTGCATCCAGAAGTACATATGTATAAGGTAAGTTGATGTTTTGGTTGTATATTGAGAGTAAAAGTGCACATGGAATCTTTGGGCTAAATTTGAGAGACATATGGGACATCTATCTTTCTATCTTTACATCAAATAAACAAGTACATGTATGAGTGAAAAACGAATGTCAGCAACAATACATATCACATTTTGCCAACAAGCATTATCTGCAACAAGTCATCAGTGTTATAGTGTATAAATCTAAAACATGAATTTCTATCATTAACAACTAGATTTGGCATTACAAAGTCATATTGTAAATAATGCCTTGGTGATGGTCATAACTGTTTGCCAGCTAATCCTGTTCTGATAACCCAGGGCAATAAATGATTTTACAGAATTTTTAGGTCACCTGAGCTTTAGCTCAAGTGACCTATTGCTATCCGTTTTCGTCCGTCGTCGTCCGTCGTCCGTTAACATTTTACATTTCAAACTTAAAGTCAAGTTCTGCTGGGCCGATTAAACTGAAAGTTGGTAGGAATGATCGCCTCATGGTCCTGACAAAGTGTTGTTATTTTTCGGGTCGATCAGAAATCCAATATGGCCGCCACGGCCGCCATTTTGAAAACCTATTTCAAACTTAAAGTCAAGTTCTGCTGGAC
>NW_018403369.1:586108-668357 GCF_002113885.1 Mizuhopecten yessoensis | reverse complement strand
TTTTTTTTTTTTTTTTATCTATTTCCTGTGTATTATGTCTGCATGATCAATTTCACCTGAGATGGTTCTGATGTGAACCTTATAACATTTCTATCCTTGATATCAAACCAAAGAGTCGCAGAAAACATCCCCTGCTAAAGATTGCTGTGTAGAAAATCACGGAAAATCAGTAAATACAGAATAGTGTCTGATATTTGAAAGTGGGGTGAGTGAGAATTTTTGAAAGCTGTGCTGGTGTAAAGTTGCAATTCCAAAACTAACAAAATTTTATCACAAAACCAGAGTTACCTCCCATGTACGGACACTTTGTTACAGGTGGCGGCGCAGTGATAACAATGTGATAGAGAAGGGAGAAGACAGTAAGAATATTTTACAGTTTGTGGCCGTCCAGAGGAGGGACAACCATCAGTGGGCCATACCTGGGGTAAGTTGTCAAGGTTAACGGGGGTAAGTTGTCAAGGTTAACTGGGAAAGTTGTCACAGATACCTGGGGTAAGTTGTCAAGGTAACTGGGGTAAGTTGTCAAGGTTAACTGGGGTAAGTTGTCAAGGTTAAATTTGGAAATTGTCAAAAGTAAGGAGAAGAACAAGAAAAGGCAAATCAAGGATAAGAACAAAACCAAAGGTCAAGTAGTTATCCCGTATATAAAGGGTATATCCAAAACCATCAAGAGGATATATCGCTGTCATGGCATAGCAACAGCCATGAAGCCCCACAAGACGCTTCTCAATATCCTAGTACACCCTAAGGATAAAACACCTAAAGAAAACGTCGCAGAATGCGTATACAAAATTGGATGTAAAAACTGCGACGTGTCGTATATTGGAGAGACTGGAAGACGATTTGGGGTCCGCCTTGGTGAACGTTAACACCGGAAAGATACAGAAACCCAAGAAGGTAGAAAATTCACCAGATCAGAAAGAAAACAGTCGGAGTCCCAGATAAATAAATCGGCAATCACAGACCAATGTCACACAGAAAAACCATGTGATTGACTGGGATAACTCCAAAGTTTTGGACAAAGAGTGCAATCTGTTCAAGCGGCAGATAAAGGAAGCCATCTGGATTCGCCACAGTGGGCCAGTTCTAAATCGAGACGAGGGGGCTCAAAGACTCGCACATCTATGTCCTAGTGTTAACAACGCGTAGCTGAATTGGGTCATTTCGGTACATATATAACAACTAATTTACATATGCTTTCAGCGTAGCCGAAATCGACATCGATTTTATGGACAACTCATACAAATTTTACTCCTTTGTGTGCATACGCTTCACTGGTCATTTGTCTGATGAAGCTGACAGTGTACATATTGTACTAGTCATCAAAACATCACATAGAAAATGTTATTGGTTGTGTAAAAAGGACTTCTCATAATCCATACTTACCAACCTGAAGAAAATGTTTAGAAAAAAAACACAGTGAGCTCATTTGGTGGTGATTTCTCACTTGTCATAATTATACAAATAATAAATAGAGGATAACTCACCTGGATGATAAGGAGCCAAGTAAATGATGAGTCAGATTAGCTATTCGCTTAAATAACATCTCCCCATATGCTGGGCAGATTTCAATCAAAATATACTGGTAGCATGCAAAGTCCATATTTATAGGGATAAAAAGTTGTAAAAATAAATTAATCTTTGGGTGGAAGGACATCCGTTCCCAACCTACTCGACATGTTTAAATCAGACCTTAGCCTGTGGAGATCTAAAGTTATACATGTATAAATAAAGTGGCTTATAATAATGCCGTTATGCGCAACATTCCTCGGGGGGGGGGGGACAAAGTGTTTGCATTTTCATTTTGCTACTTTGTCAAACAGTGTGATTGGAAGCGAAATGTTATGATTGGAAGCAAGGTGTTTTGATTGGAAGCGAGATGTTATGATTGGAAGCGAGATGTTTTGATTGGAAGCGAGATGTTATGATTGAAAGCGAGATGTTTTGATTGGAAGCGAGATGTTATGATTGGAAGCGAGATGTTATGATTGGAAGCGAGATGTTGTGATTGGAAGCGAGATGTTATGATTGGAAGCGAGATGTTTTGATTGGAAGCGAGATGTTATGACAATTAGTTTGATTAGTCTGATACTCTAATTTGGATAACACAGAATGGATTAATTAGTCTTGTAATGTTCAATTCACAGGGAATGGTGGATCCAGGCGAGGTCATTACGGCCACATTAAAACGGGAGTTTGGTGAAGAAGCCATGAACACATTAGAAATGTCTGAAGAGAAAAAGGATGAACTAGATTTGGCAGTTAATGATCTATTTCTCCATGGAGAAGAGGTAAGCTCAGTGAAAAATGACTGTCTGGAGAGAGTAAAGTACAGTTAAAGTAATGTGGCATTATGGGTAGGCCTTATGGCAGGTTTCAAGAAAGTACAGTTGGTGTAGATATATAGATATTTACTGTAAAAGCCCATGTAATTTGCGCACCTGTGTAATTTGCGCAGGTACTTTTTGAGGCTGAAAATCGGGAAAAAAGCTTCTACTCGAATATTTTGCGCACCTAAAAAAACCTGGAAAAAAACGATGTTCATGCTCCGAATATCGATCTCTGAATAAAAAAAAAATATATATATTTCTATGATTTTTTTTTTCATTGATGTAAAATGATATTTAAAACCAAGAAGAAACTACGTAAAATGTGTATTTTGTTGCTTGTTTTCTTTAAATTATCTGATCACACATGACACACACGTGTGCGCATATCGGCATACATCAATTCATTTTAGCAATATTTTACATGAAACATTTACTTGCTTACAAAAACATATCAATTAATAAGTAATTCGATGTTTAATAAGCGCTGGTGCATATCTCCTGGTGAAAGACATAATTAGATACCTTTTATTGATCATAATTACGATCAGTGAGAAGGGCTCATCATGGCGGCTTGGGTTACGTCACTTCAAACCAGGTCATGTCACAGTTAAGTTTGGCCATGGAATTAGATTATCAAAGTCCGTGGTTTGGCGATATTTTTTACAAATTCCAATGCAGTAATGAGCTCACACTATCTCTGTGATAACCCGTTAACAATAGCTCTACTAATTGAAATGATTTGCAGTCGCGGTCGACGGACCGTGTTGTTGTTTTTTTCACTCACCAACACGTGGCGTGAATTACGAAGGCCTACTGCATTGTCATAACTACAGACTGATTTGACTGATAAGGGATTATAAAAAATATGTTTATTCTAGAAGCGTGGACAATCAATACATCCTCTTCAAATCTAATCCAAGGAAAAAAATAGTTAACGCGGTCTATTTTTACGATGCTTCATTTAATAAATATTGAAATAATTCACGAGGTTATTATCAATCACGTGTTTACGAAATGTTTGACGCGAGATCAACATGAAAGTGAGCCGCAAAAAAAACATGCTATACGTATACGCATAGGCGATTTGAAAAAACCCTTACAGAACTTACATGGAACGGAGCTTAAATTGAACAACTACATTTTCGTAATAGTATGGGGAAACGCACCGAGATGTCGAAACATAATGTCGTAAGTTGATCGGCGATTCTCTGGCATTGGAATTTGGCTAAACCTTTTTTGTTAACGGTTACCTATTTATTAATACTTTTCACATAAACTCACATAACATCACATTATGTATCTTTTATTAATGTTTGACATAAATAAATTTGTTGATCGTCATTTGTCTAAGAGTTCCGTGTACCAAGGGACATAATCCAAGATGGCGATCTCTCAGAATCGTCGATCTTTTCCTGAAAAAAACTTGAAATTTTCTATACCTGTGTATTTTACGCACCCCCCACTTTGGGTATTAAATTTCTGAAAAAAAGTGCGCAAATTACATGGGTTTTTACGGTAGCCTTAATTTTGATTTCTCTATATTGGAAGCAGAAATCCATGAAATATTAAACCAACCAATGTTGTAATTCAGTAGAAATGTTTTCAGAGTTAGCTATGTTATAAACCATTAATGAATTACTTGCTCAGTTAGACTGCTATTAACTAACTTCATAATTTCTTTTTATAAACCATGTGCATGTATTTGTGATTATAAGAAGTTTTAGGGTGTGTGTGTAATGTGTTCGGTGTGGTGTAACGGGGCCAACGATCGTTGTTACAGGTATATAGAGGCTACGTGGACGACCCTCGTAACACTGATAACTCCTGGATGGAAACGGTGGCTTTGAACTTCCATGATGAGTCGGGTACAGGAGTTAGTAAAATTGAGTTAAATGCTGGTAAGTTCATCATATTGTAAATCAATATCATGTGGATAGATCCCTGAACTTTTGTCTCTCAGTTGTCATCATCTTGTGTATCGGTGTGGCTTGAAGAATAGGATTTTTTCAAGGAAGGGGATGATTTCAAAGCATTAAGCAAGCTTTTAGCCCACCATTATAGAAGTAGGCAGTTCTAATGCCCTGTTTCTGATGTCCATCTGTAAAAACTCAGATTTACAAAGTACATAATATTATATAGAACTAATGAAGATAGTATGGTGGTGGGCAGTAACAGTATTTCATTAATTGTGTAAAGTGAACAGCCTGTGAACTGTTGTTCATCAGAAAATGAAGTACCTACAGAAGGGCTTCAATTGCCTACAAAGTATGTACCCTGTAGTGGAATCCCACTTGATGTACACACATTTTTAGACTCGCATATATTGTCTTTTGTTTTTTTTTGTTTTGTTTTGCCATCACTATGTTATTGCAAGTTCATGCCCCTTATTGTATTTTGTACAGTAACTAGAGTTCCATTATTTCATTACTTTAAGTGTTTTGGACAACATATCTACTGGAAGTATGTCAGTATTATTATAGACGTTCTCGAACCCTTCATCTAGTATGACATTGTTTTATTGTTGGCACTGGAGATACAATTAACCTTGTAAGTTATTATTTTGTGTGTTTGTTTATTGAGCTCTTTTCTGTTTCAGGTGATGACGCTGTAGGAGTAAAATGGATGGACCTTACTAGTAAACTCAAGATCTATGCCAGTCACATAGACTTTTTACAGGTAGTAGCCAAACGACATAATGCTAGCTGGTGAACCTAAGTGTGATTAGTAATGTCATCTAGTTCCTCTAATATCTTACCATCAGTTGAACTGGGGTTTTAACCCTTCATATTAATTAAGGTCGATGTCATTATCAAAGACTTTTTGTTTCCAAGGACAACTGTAGTACAACACAATAGCCTGGTGTCAGACAATGAATGGCTTCCCCAGCTTGGAAAAATGATGTTCTTCCTACAGAATTGAACAGAGGTCCTAAATTTTAGGTCTCTTGGATGTTGTTCTAAACCAGATTGCAGTATGAATGTGAAAAATTAAATGGTAAAACAATGGTAGACATTACTCAGGTTCTACATGTATTGATAAATACAAAGAGGTCACACAAAACTCAGGTTATAACATCCTATTTCTATCAGGGTCGAGAACTGTGTGCCATATTTGTTAGTACAATATTATACCCTGCTGTTATTTATGGTTTCCTTATAATATTTAAACGAGACTACCATACTCAATTTTAATGGTTACTTTTTGACTAGTAATCTTACTTTTTTCACAGGAATACAAAAAAAAGTTTGTATGATTATCCAGGGAATTTTGTAAGAGTTGAATACCATTGATATTTAGTCCTGTTGCAATGTCTTTAAAAAGAGTTATTATTGCAAACGACACGAGTTTGTAAAATGTATTGCACCTATCAAGTGCCCCTAATCCTTTTACAAGACTGAGTGGCCCCATCCTTCACTACATTCTTACATGGTTAAATGTTATTGTGGCTATTTCTTGAGAATTTTAGAATATTCTGTAATTATTCTATATTTTCCCAAAAAATGCTAAGCCCCATGGTTTTTATTTAGTTAAATACCATCATTATGAGTATTTTTTATGAAATATCAGAAATATGAATTGTGTTAAGTATACATCTACACGGGAGTTGGCTTACGCCACCTGAAGTGTTCTTATGAAGTTAGTGCTTTTCTATTACGCAAAGACCACTAGGACCTTAAACAGCTTTGTTCCTCGATATGAGAGGAAGAGCAATACGAGTTAATCTATCGAGGTACCCCTAACTGACTATACACTCCACTGTAACCTATTGGGAAACCCCTAACTGACTATCCACTCCACTGTAACCTATTGGGAAACCCCTAACTGCCTATGCACTCCACTGTAACCTATTGGGGTACCCCTAACTGACTTCACACCCCACTGTAACCTATTGGGGTACCCCTAACTGACTTTACACTCCACTGTAACCTATTGGGGTACGCCTAACTGACTATACACTCCACTGTAACCTATTGGGGTACCTCTAACTGACTATACACTCCACTGTAACCTATTGGGGTACCTCTAACTGACTATACACTCCCCTGTAACCTATTGGGGTACCCCTAACTGACTATACACTCAACTGTACCCTATTGGGAAACCCCTAACTGACTATCCACTCCACTGTAACCTATTGAGGTACCCCTAACTGACTTCACACTCCACTGTAACCTATTGGGGTCCCCCTAACTGACTATACACTCCACTGTAACCTATTGGGGAACCCCTAACTGACTATACACTCCACTGTAACCTATTTGGGTACCCCTAACTGACTATACACTCCACTGTACCCTATTGGGGTACCCCTAACTGACTATACACTCAACTGTACCCTATTGGGAAACCCCTAACTGACTATCCACTCCACTGTAACCTATTGGGAAACCCCTAACTGACTATCCACTCCACTGTAACCTATTGAGGTACCCCTAACTGACTATACACTCCACTGTAAACTATTGGGGTACCTCTAACTGACTATACACTCCACTGTAACCTATTGGGGTACCTCTAACTGACTATACACTCCACTGTAACCTATTGGGAACCCCCTAACTGACTATACACTCCACTGTAACCTATTGGGGTACCTCTAACTGACTATACACTCCACTGTAACCTATTGGGCTACCCCTAACTGACTATACACTCCACTGTAACCTATTGGGGTACCTCTAACTGACTATACACTCCACTGTAACCTATTGAGGTACCCCTAACTGACTATACACTCCACTGTAAACTATTGGGGTACCTCTAACTGACTATACACTCCACTGTAACCTATTGGGGGACCTCTAACTGACTTTACACTCCACTGTAACCTATTGGGGGACCCCTAACTGACTATACACTCCACTGTAACCTATTTGGGTACCCCTAACTGACTATACACTCCACTGTAAACTATTGGGGTACCTCTAACTGACTATACACTCCACTGTAACCTATTGGGAACCCCCTAACTGACTATACACTCCACTGTAACCTATTGGGGTACCTCTAACTGACTTCACACTCCACTGTAACCTATTGGGGTCCCCCTAACTGACTATACACTCCACTGTAACCTATTGGGGCACCCCTAACTGACTATACACTCCACTGTAACCTATCGGGGTACCCCTAACTGACTATACACTCCACTGTAACCTATTGGGGTATCTCTAACTGACTTCACACTCCGCTGTAACCTATTGGGGTACCTCTAACTGACTTAACACTCCACTGTAACATAATTGGGGTACCGCTAACTGATTTCACACTCCACTGTAACTTATTGGGGTACCCCTAACTGACTTCACACTCCACTGTGATACAGGGGTGTTAGTTTGTTGTTATACTTAATTGTGCTTTGCTTGAAATCCAGCGATATAATATCGTATGATATACTACGTATAAACTAATCTTTATAGTGCTACATATATATGTAATGACCGCCCTGAGGTATTGTGGTGAATTATATCTTATCTCAGGTAAACAAACTTGTAACTACACTGATCACTTGTCCTGAAAATAGTGTGATGAGGTAAAATGTTTTGGTAATAATGCGATTACACTGTACAGCATAAACATCAGGCATTACTGCTGTAAGTGAATAGCTATCGGGTTATGCTGTGACTTTACACCACTATCAAAGCCTTTTACTTGATTTAATTTTAAATTGTAATGTCAGAATGAAGACCATGACATTGGGTTGTGGAATAAGACAATGGACTAAGGGTTTCCTCTACTTTGAGGTTAAGGCAAAGAAATCTCAATTTCAGGGGTGATATTTGGTTGTCTAACCTGAGGTTTGGTTCAAACCGAAGGTTAGACATTCAAAAATCTCACTCTGAAGTTTGAATTTCTGTCCAGAATACCCTCAACATATGAGGGATAATTATTTTTCTCCCATCCTAACGATACAATTTTTAAAAAGCAATGTAGGTTAATTATCAGAATTTGTAATCTGCGTTTTATCCTGAAATTGCAGTTGACCTCTACTGTTGAAAACTGACCATGACATCATAATGTATTGTTTCCCTGATGTCATTGTATTGTTTCTTTACATGTGTCATCTGTCATACCATTTAGTGAACCGGTAAAAAGGGAGACAATTCAATGAAAAGTAAGGAGAAATGGAAGTCTGATGTGGAAGTGTTGACTAGGGAAGGTTGTATTCTCACAGCTTCATTCCTAGTGATGAGATATAAAGGATATGTAATTTGTCTAAGTTTGTTTAAGTTTTATTTATCTCATTTAAAATGAAAGCTCATTTAGTGGCCTACCACTTATACATTACAAACAATCTCTTTTAGTCATAAACTGGTGACATATTACTGCAAATACTCGCCTGTGATTCATTTGTCTAGCAATTTGGTATAGAATTACACTAATCAAGTTTAGCCTTATAGTTCCTTGTGGCCTTTAATTGGTAGCAACGCCCACCCCTGCTATAGTGTACATGCAATGTAAATGGTAAAGACAGTAATAATATAATTCTAATAAACATATTCTTGTGAACAAATGTTATTTAGATGGAAAACGTATTATTTATCTGATGTGTGATTTTTTATTATTATTTTTTTATTGATATTTTTGTTTGGGGGGGGTGGGTATCCAATGACTGATACATTTATACAATTATGAAACAAAGATGCTTTTTTTACCTCCTTACTAAGTAGTACTAAGGCCGATTAAAGACCAGAGTTATACTAAATGTCATCATGGGTATAGGTCATCTAGAGATTTTAAGATCGTAATCTATCGGATCATTAATACGAGTACATAATTATATATTTTATCCCTCATTTGTATATACAGCAAAAGTAGTGATCACATTCCTTTTTATAAGTTATTTATTACCACGTGAAATCAAAATTAGATGTCATATTCATAATCTGAACCTCAGAATCATGTCAAAGTACACCCTCCTTTGTACTGTACACGATACAAAGTAAATATACAGGAATTCATTTGAAGATTGAAAATATTTTCGTTTAACCTTTTCAACATCTCCATATATGTTAATCATTTAAGTATTTACCTAGAATTCTGTTCGTTTGGTACAGATCACAGATTCTAACTAGTGGTATTGTGTGCAATCTTTAATAGTATAATTGGTTTGTTTTATTAAACAATATTTGGTCCTAATTTTAAAGTCTAGACAAAAAGTACATGTCATTTTATTTTTGATCAATTTTGTTTTCGGAAAAATGCCAGAAAATGGATAATCACTATATAAAAACTACATAATTATGGAGGAAAATGGTTCTTGTTCTGCACGCATTCGGTTTCATTTGTGTTCTCCTTAGATACATAATGTGTCCCTTGTACTGTCCATTCCTCATTAACATATTGTCAGAAGATGTTACCAAAGGGATTCCATGGTACAAATACCCTGGTAATTGTTGAAGTCTTGCCATTCAGAAGTATTCCCAGGTGGAACTGTTCCACATTAGCCCTCGGAGATCTTCTCATCACAGCACTAACCTAATGGTTGGTTGAGAGGTATTGTTCTCTGCTGGATAACTGTAATACTTGGTAATGAAGTGGAAATAAAGCCAAACAAACCTGTTAAGTCATGTTTATTGGCTGTCCTGGAATCAGGTAAAAGTCTGATGATGATAAAAATTTCCCTATTTAAATTGGGAACAATTTACCCACAAATTGCAATAAAACATCTGCAAGCTGGTTGTTACTGCTACTGTG
The DNA here is from genome assembly GCF_002113885.1 of Mizuhopecten yessoensis. Classification (NCBI taxonomy): domain Eukaryota; kingdom Metazoa; phylum Mollusca; class Bivalvia; order Pectinida; family Pectinidae; genus Mizuhopecten; species Mizuhopecten yessoensis. The sequence continues at coordinate 658,329 of NW_018403369.1, read as the reverse complement.
ATATGTAAATTAATTGTTAACAGTGAGCAGAGCAGATATCTTTGCTATTTTTTATGATGTGTGGAGAGATTCAATAATCATAGATATAAAAAAAAAATCAAACCATGTCTTATTTCTCCTAAATAATTACCATTTGTCTGTTTTTGCTTTAAAATGTCAAATGTATGCAAATTTTGAAGTTTTTTTATGTCCCTTTCTTATTTTTTTTTATTCCATTCCAGAAAATATCAATATCATATAAAAAAAATCATGTTTGGTGATGGCCAACAAGTAACAATAATAGCTACATGGGTCATTGTGGACATATTTATTGTATATTTAATAGGAATAAGCTATACATAGTGCTATTGGATGCACAGTTTTTATTGGTTTACTTGACATCCATTGTTATGTTTTACATAGTATACACAGTACTATACACAATACTTTCTGGTATACACAATACAAACACAATATTTTCTGGTATACACAATACTTTCTGGTATACACAATACTTTCTGGTATACACAATATTTACTGGTATACACAATACTTTTTGGTATACACAATATTTACTGGTATACACACTACTTTCTGGTATACACAATATTTACTGGTATACACAGTATTTACTGGTATACACACTACTTTCTGATATACACACTACTTTCTGGTATACACACTACTTTCTGGTATACATAATACATTGGTAAACATGATATGTATAGGTATACATGGTAGGTAAAAGTGTGTACTGTATTGATATACTTCACTGTTGATACACAGTTATATGGAATTTTATCATCAAGCAGTAGGACACTTGCATTATCAGCACAGATATTTTTTGAAAACTTAGCTGAAATGTTTGGTTAAAAAAACAAGTGGCATGTCTACACTTGAAATGTTCATGAGTTGATAGTGAAGGAAAGTGCAGCTACAGTAGACAGTTCAAAAAATGTATGTTTTCTATACCATCTTTGATTAAATAACACTTTTCATTGGTAAATGTGGTAGAATAGATATAATCAACATATGTGTGCATATTATGGTAGAATACATCTGACAGAATTCGTAAAATGTTGGAAAAATAATTTGAATGAGTGTGCAAACATAGAAGAGAGATTTCAAGTTGCTTGACAAATATATGTTAACATTTTATTTAATAAATCTAAAATCATGTAACAGGATTTGTTCGGTAAATCATAACAAAATCATAACACCCATCATTTTATCAGATCTTAGCCCTTTCATTACACTATCCTTTATTTTGGTACATGTAACTTCAGTCATTTCTTTTTCTTGACTGGTGTTTTACAGTCATTTCTTTTTCTTGACTAGTGTTTTACAGTCCTTTAATGTATTCTGTAATGTATTTTGTTTTGTATAGAATTATAATAAATCTAAAGGCTGTCATTTTCCTGTAATTGACACATAAAATATTGTTATCTTTTATTGCCCCATAGTTTAAGTGAAATGTTTTTTGTTATTGCTAATATGTCTGCAGTGTTAATACTAGCTTGCAAGTTTGAATGAATATTGGATGTAAGTTGTTGCTGAAGAATCAACTTTCATGAGAACCTGGTAGCTAGCAAGGATAATACATTGTTTAAAACCTCTCAAGTTGATATTTAATATTTAGTCTGGTTTTGGATCCAAAGTATGTATGGTAATTTTACCAAAAAAAAACATTTTATTTGATTGATACTAAATGAATATTTACATTGTAAGTACTTGTAGTTGTTAAATGGTAAATAAACTTGGTTTATGCTCTTTACCATGTTTAATTGTTCTTGATTGGTTTTCTGTAATTCAGGATATTGATGATGGTGGGCTATTCAAGTCACCCTGCGTTCGTGGTCTGTCCGTCATTCCGTCACATGGTCCTTAAACAATTCTTGTAAGCGCCATTTCTCATAAGTACTGGAGAGATCTTTCCTAAATTTCACATGAAGGTTCCCCATGGTCCAATGTTATGCCTATCAATTTTCAGGACTGATCACAAAACCAAGATGTCCGACTGGCAGTCGTGTTGAATTTTGAGAGTTTGTTAGCACTATTTCTCAGATCTTACTTGAAGGATCTTTCTGGAATTTAACATGAAGGTTCTCCATGGTCCCTAGTTATGCATATCAAATTTTTGGGATGATTGGAAAATCAAGATGGCCGACATCATTGGAGTGTCAAGTACACGATCGTGGTTAAGTTTTGTTATTTTGTGCGGGTGCAAATTTGACATGTATTGAGATCTTCAGCAAGTTCTAATGACTCAATTTAACTAAAACATGACAGGGATAATCAACTGATGCTCCTGTTAATGTGTTGTTATATTTTCGGGTTATTCTGAACTGAACTATTGGGACCAGACAGCTATCTTTGACTTTCTTTTTGGAAACGCGAGGTCCTTTCAACTTTTACTTGACTGATTTTGCAAGCTCTTTCAGGTTAATTGTAAATGGTGTATAAGAAGTAACAACTTCATTATTGTTTTGTATCTTTTATTTCAAAAATGAAACACAACTTGGCAATACATTAAATTCGATACAACTTACAAAACACTTGAACTGAATAATGATAAAATGATGCATCGAACATCACATAACCAGCATCTACTTTTAATATGAACTCAGAGAACGAACAATAATGCCGCTACGACTGTTAATGTCAGTACGTGTAGCTGATTGATACATTTACCAGATAACGAACAATAATGCCCGCTACGACTGTTTATGTCAGTACGTGTAGCTGATTGACACATTTACCAGATAACGAACAATAATGTCCGCTATGACTGTTTATGTCAGTACGTGTAGCTGATTGACACATTTACCAGATAACGAACAATAATGCCCGCTACGACTGTCTATGTCAGTACGTGTAGCTGATTGACACATTTACCAGATAACGAACAATAATGCTCCCTACGACTGTTTATGTCAGTACGTGTAGCTGATTGACACATTTACATAAAATGATCTGTTTGATTCAGATTTCCTGCTTACTTGTACATCAAACCATTATAATGACGGCACTGCTGACCAGACTCGGACCTCTGTACTGTGACATATGTAGGCTGTTGCACCATTACAATGACGGCACTGCTGACGAGACTCGGACCTCTATACTGTGAAATATGTAGGCTATTGCACCATTATGATGACGGCACTGCTGACTAGACTCGGACCTCTATACGGTGACATATGTAGTCTATTGCACCAGTATAATGACGGCACTGCTGACTGGACTCGGACCTCTATACTGTGTCATATGTAGGCTATTGCACCATTATGATGACGGCACTGCTGACTAGACTCTGACCTCTATACTGTGACATATGAAGGCTGTTGCACCATTACAATGAAGGCACTGCTGACCAGACTCGGCCCTCTAAACTGTGACATATGTAGGCTGTCGCACCATTACAATGACGGCACTGTTGACCAGACTCGGACCTCTATACGGTGACATATGTAGGCTATTGTACCGTTATAATGACGGCAGTGCTGACTAGACTCGGACCTCTATACCGTGACATATGTAGGCTGTTGCAACATTATAATGACGGCACTGCTGACTGGACTCGGACCTCTATACTGTGGTATATGTAGGCTGTTGCACCATTATACTGACGGCACTGCTGCCTAGTCTCGGACCTCTATACTGTGACATATGTAGGCTACTGCACCATTATAATGACGACACTGCTGACTAGACTCGGACCTCTATACGGTGACATATGTAGGCTATTGTACCGTTATAATGACGGCAGTGCTGACTAGACTCGGACCTCTATACGGTGACATATGTAGGCTATTGTACCGTTATAATGACGGCAGTGCTGACTAGACTCGGACCTCTATACTGTGAAATATGTAGGCTATTGCACCATTATGATGACGGCACTGCTGACTAGACTCGGACCTTTATACTGTGACATATGTAGGCTCTTGCACCATTATAATGACGGCACTGCTGAACAGACTCGGACCTCTATACTGTCACATATGTAGGCTATTGCACCATTATTATGACGGCACTGCTGACCAGACTCGGACCTTTATACTGTGACATATGTAGGCTGTCGCACCATTACAATGACGGCACTGCTGACGAGACTCGGACCTCTATACTGTGGTATATGTAGGCTGTTGCACCATTATAATGATGGCACTGCTGACTATACTCGGACCTCTATACTGTGAAATATGTAGGCTATTGCACCATTATTATGACGGCACTGCTGACCAGACGCGGACCTCTATACTGTGACATATGAAGGCTGTTGCACCATTACAATGACGGCACTGCTGACCAGACTCGGCCCTCTATTCAGTACGTGTAGCTGATTGATACATTTACATAAAATGATCTGTTTGATTCAGATTTCCTGCTTACTTGTACATCAAACCAATATAATGACGGCACTGCTGACTGGACTCGGACCTCTATACTGTGGCATATGTAGGCTGTTGCACCATTACTGCAATATAGATATGTATTATAATGACGGCACTGCTGAACAGACTCGGACCTCTATACTGTCACATATGTAGGCTATTGCACCATTATTATGACGGCACTGCTGACCAGACGCGGACCTCTATACTGTGACATATTTAGGCTATTGCACCATTATAATGACGGCACTGCTGACCAGACTCGGCCCTCTATACTGTGACATATGTAGGCTGTTGCACCATTACTGCAATATAGATATGTAGGTTTGTTCATGGCTTTGCGTCCACACAATGGCTAAGGTTGATGTGGACTTCATATAGTAAGAAGACCATGTCTGCAGATAGACTAGGCCACGTATCGAAACAAAAAGGATATTTCTTTGGGTACATCTAATGAGAATTTGGTAAAACAACTTACTTTTATTAAATTTGAGGATGCTGAATCTGTTGAATGGGGTAAATGATGAAATTTGAGAGAGAAAACAATTTATACTTTTCCTAAATATGGGTACACTTTTTTCCCTGAAAACAACAGCTTTATCATATGGTTGTATGATTGGACATAATGAGTCATCAAAAGCTACAAAAGTAATTTTCTGAGGAATACATGTATTTGGAAATTTGAATTATTTAAAATAGTCTGATGCAAAACCTTGTATTCTTATATAACTTGAAATCCTAACAATTAAACTGATTTCAGACTACAAATTTAGCTGTTAAGTTAAAAATAGTGTTAAGTATGTAGATGTATCAAAACATTTTATTCCTGGAATAATTTGACTATTTTCAACTTTTGAATTTGGAGAAAATACTGGAATTTCAGGCAAATCAATACAAAATTGTCATACAAAATCATAGAAGATAACCAAACTAACTTTTTGAGAAGACACTTTTTTTGTTAACTGGTGTGCGTGTGGTTTTTTTCTTTTTAATAGCTGGTATATTGTCACTTGCCATCCTTGATAAAATTACTACATTTCAACTAGTTTCAGACTAAATATTTGGTCATTATATAAGGAAAGTTAAAATTTGAAGATTTATCTGAATATTTAGTTTCTGAAGGAATTTGACAATTTTTACCTTAGGAAATTGGGAAAAATGTGTATTTTTTTAAGGAAAATCATTATTTTTCCAAAATACTTTTTCTTCCTCTAAAAATACTTAATATTTACAGTATTCGCTGTCCTATAGTGGTACATGACTAAAATAACTTTGAATGAAACATTTTAATTTCATTAATATTTATATAGTGTAGTATATTATCACGGATTGAAGTCCTGATATTATGTATATTTATATATATGTCACTTATGCAAAGATCAGTAAGGTTCATGTACACAAGATTATTTTTTTTAAATAACCACCTGCCATACACAAGACTTGTGAGCGTATACACTTAAAAACACACACAAAAAACATGCTCATCCTTTACCTTCACGAAGCTGTAATTTTCAACATTTTGCTGTAACATTGCTTCTTATAAAAGCAAACAGATGCACAACGATATCTCGGCCATGACGACAACATTCAGTTGCGTCAACTAGAGACGTATATATATTACATACTTCTCTGCGTCAACCTAGTTTTCCATGTGATGTTTACTTTACGATACTGCGAATTTCAAAAACCAATACTGAAATATATCACTTATACAAATGATTTTTCAGCTTAAATTGAAAGGATATTATGACAACCCGGTAATACTACAGAAATGCCGTTTTCAAACATTACGGTATCCTAACAACCATGCATCCTCTTACTCGGCAATTTGGAACCCCTAGCAACAACGAATTATAATTTGTAATAATAAGTAACAAAACACGTTTTCTGAAGTGTATATACTGATATACATTGATAAATTAAGTCAATAATCCATTCAATTAGTTTTATTGTTGACCAAAACGTACATAATCGTTTTTAGTCCTATCCGGATTCGCACAATCGCCTATACACAATTACTATCGCCACATGAAAACTTTCCGGAATCTGCCACCCGGCATACCGATTTTTGCCTAAATAGCGTCAATAGTCAATCCTTAAAAATAAAAACATAGCTTCCTTTCCATTTTTCCTTTAACTTGTGTTTCTTCATGACCAAAGGCCATTGGGTCTTGATATTTTGGAAGTAGGTTGTTCATGTGAATGGATTTAAGTTTTGGTCAAGGTCACACAAATCAAATTTGCTCAAATGAAATGTTTGTATGGGGAGTCGGACAAGGATATCTTTCCTTGCTTTATTTGTTTAGAGTTTACGATATAAAATAATGTAATATTCCTTCATATTTTGTTTAATGAATGGACAATAGGCAAACTAAAATAATAACTAGAACTGTAAGCCAAAGGTAACTTATGCCGCCCTCCATGTCCTATATAACCCAGAACTGTAAACTAAAGGTTTACTAAGGCAAAGCATTGCAAAGCAATCCATAGTCTCCCACCAGTAATTATTTAAGTATATAGGTCACTGACATACTTCCTGTACTTCATCCCCATGCCAAAACATACTTGCATACCAAATATTGTAAGCCAAGATGCACCAGATTTTGCTGAAATTGTCCTAGTAGTGAAGGAAAAGTTAGTAAGATGAAGATTTGTAACAAAGGGTCATAACTCCTTAGAAAGGTTCGAAATAAAAAAAAAAAAAACTTCCCTGATGCACGACATCAGGGGGTTATTACCATATCTGTAAACTATCATTGAAATCGGCCCAGTTGTTTATGAGGCAAACAAAGTTTTTTTCAGTAAAGGGCCATTACTCCGTAAAAAGGGTAGGATTAAAAAATAATACATTGATGCACAACAGCAGGTGGTAGTTATCATATTTGAAAAGTGTCGTTGAAATTGCCCCCTTAGTTTTGGAAGACATGTCCGGACAATGATTTTTCAACAAAGGGCCATCGATTTGTAAAATAAGGGTCAGAATGAAAAAGTAATACCTTGATGCACAATTTCAGGTGGTATTTATCATATTTGGGAACTTTTGTTGAAATTGGTCTATTACTTTGGAAGGAGTTGTTCGGACAAACTTTTTCTACGTACGGACGGACGGACGGACAAGCTGATTCCAGTATACCCCTCTAAATTTGCTGCAGGGTATAATGAAATGTATGATAGTTTTACTTTTACGATTATTTAATTATTTTTATGTAATTGCATATCTTTGTCTATAACACAATCTCAACCTTAAGTAGTTCTCCAGAGGAAAGATTACTCTGTCAGAATACAAATCCATGAGTTATTATTGCTGCTCATAGCATTAAAACATGCGTTATATAATAGAGTGTTTTGGTATGATACAAAAACAGAAAATGTATCAGTATTAACCATAATAAACATAGATAATCAAATCTTCATGATTATGTGAAATTAGCCTTTGATCATGGTTGGCATGCTAAAATAGTTTTGATATTACATAAAAATGATTCTGTGGACAGAGTATGTATATGGAAAGTTTTTTTAAAGAAGTTTAAAATGTAGACTACTATTGTAACTATATATAGGCAAATTGACAATGTTAGTTTTATTTTTGTAAAAATTTTGTATGCTTTTCTAATTAAAAGTATAACTACGCTTAATTCATGTATACCAATATGATACATTTAGTACCAAAATAACAGTTATTTGAAACACTGTACACTATCATAATTCATTTTCAAAAAACATTCGCCTGTGCCATTTATCTGTCACTTTGTTAGGATACCCCCGTCACTCAACCTGGTGTTATGCAATGAGGTCCACTACGGTTATCAGTAGTAATTATGAATAATCATGTATACAGTTATTGATCATTTTTACGTATCTACATATGGCAAAAGAATAAAAGAAATCAAAGTGAGGGCCAAATTTTGACCCCACCTTTCGACGTGTTCATATGTTTAGGACAACTGTCTTCGACATCTACAATAATTCACATTATGCGATAGTTTTGTTCTTGTGTGCCGATTTTGAATTTCGATTTGCTTCGAATGAATTTGTGTTATTACCAATTCACTGTACTGACATCAGCAATTCAACTTAAATATATAACCGATTCTGATAAAACCACAAAATCATTAATCATAGTGATATTTGCTCACAGATATAAAAAAAAAAAAAGTATAACGGTGTCATGGGTGGTGTTGCAAAGTTTTACTTTTTATTTCATTAAATTGGAGACGTCATTATAAAGCGTCGCCCTTTGTTAGTGGCATCACTATAGCGATTTACAACTGTAGTAAATTTCAGCGGTATTAGTATTTCCATTGACGATATCACCAATTCATTATAGTGATACACTAAAATAGAATAAAAACTTAGAGTAGATGTAATGCCAGGAAACCCTGGAGATAGAATAGACAGCGTTAAAATGTCCAATAATGTTTGTTCAACCGGATACAATTCTAAAATTACTATCTATTATAATACAACAAACACAAGTAATATACAATGCCGTATTTTTCAAGGTAAGCTAACTGATATGACAATCTTGGTTCGGACATAACATGAATTACGACAGAAATCATGAAACAAAGACAGGTATTTTACAGGAGTACTGTACATGTTTCTTATTTTTGTCTAATCTGTCATTATTACAATGTTATCATGGACGGGCAGACTACAGAGGGGAAGACATACAGACCAAGGACAAAGGAACGAGGTTCTGAACCACAGAGGGACAGATCTACAGACCGAGGACAAAGGAACGAGGTTCTGAACCACAGAGGAACAGATTTCCAGAATGAGGACAAAGGAATGAGGTTCTGAATCACAGAGGGACAGATCTACAGACCAAGGACAAAGGAACGAGGTTCTGAACCACAGAGGGACAGATCTACAGACCGAGGACAAAGGAACGAGGTTCTGAACCACAGAGGGACAGATTTCCAGAATGAGGACCAAGGAACGAGGTTCTGAATCACAGAGGGACAGATCTACAGACCGCGGACAACGGAACGAGGTTCCGAACCACAGAGGGACAGATTTCCAGAATGAGGACAAAGGAACGAGGTTCTGAATCACAGAGGGACATATCTACAGACCGAGGACGAAGGAACGAGGTTCTGAACCACAGAGGGACAGATCTACAGACTAAGGACAAAGAAACGAGGTTCTGAACCACAAAGGGACAGATCTACAGACTAAGGACAAAGGAACGAGGTTCCGAACCACAGAGGGACAGATCTACAGAATGAGGACAAATGACGAGGTTCTGAACCACAGAGGGACAGATCTACAGAATGAGGACAAATGACGAGGTTCTGAACCACAGAGGGACAGATCTACAGATTAAGGACAAAGGAACGAGGTTCCGAACCACAGAGGGACAGATCTACAGACTAAGGACAAAGAAACGAGGTTCTGAACCACAAAGGGACAGATCTACAGACAAAGGACAAAGGAACGAGGTTCCGGACCACAGAGGGACAGATCTACGGCATGAGGCCAAATGACGAGGTTCTGAACCACAGGGGGACAGATCTACAGACTAAGGACAAAGGACCGAGGTTCCGAACCACAGAGGGACAGATTTACAGACCAAGGACAAAGTAACGAGGTTCTGAACCACAGAGGAACAGATTTACAGAATGAGGACAAATGACGAGGTTCTGAACCACAGAGCGACAGATCTACAGACTAAGGACAAAGGATCGAGGTTCCGAACCACAGAGGGACAGATCTGTAGACTAAGGACAAAGGAACGAGGTTCTGAAACAAAGAGGGACAGAACCTCGTTCCTTTGTCCTTGGTCTATAGATATGTCCCTCTGTGGTTCAAAACCTCGTTCATTTGTCCTTAGTCTACAGATTTGTCCATCTGTGGTTCAGAACCTCGTTCCTTGGTCCTCATTCTGTAGATCTGTCACTCTGTGGTTCAAAACCTCGTTCCTTTGTCCTTAGTCTGCAGATCTGTCCCTCTGTGGTTCAGAACCACAGAGGGACAGATCTGTAGACTAAGGACAAAGGAACGAGGTTTTGAACCACAGAGGGACATATCTATAGACCGAGGACAAAGGAACGAGGTTCTGAAACAAAGAGGGACAGAGGGACATAACTACAGACTTAGGACAAAGGAACGTTATTCTGAACCACAGAAGGACATATGTACAGACTTAGGACAAAGTAACGAGATTCTGAACCACAGAGGGACAGATCTACAGATTAAGGACAAAGGAACGAGATTCTGAACCACAGAGGGACAGATCTACAGACCAAGGACAAAGGAACGAGGTTCCGAACCACAGAGGGACAGTTCTACAGACCAAGGACAAAGGAACGAGGTTCTGAACCACAGAGAGACAGATCTACAGACCAAGGACAAAGGAACGAGGTTCTGAACCACAGAGGGACAGATCTGTAGACTAAGGACAAAGGAACGAGGTTCCGAACCACAGAGGGACAGTTCTACAGACCAAGGACAAAGGAACGAGGTTCTGAACCACAGAGGGACAGATCTACAGACCAAGGACAAAGGAACGAGGGTCTGAACCACAGAGGGACAGATCTAAAGAATGAGGACAAAGGAACGAGGTTCTGAACCACACAGAGACAGATCTACCGACCAAGGACAAAGGAACGAGGTTGTGAACCACAGAGGGACAGATCTACAGAATGAGGACAAATGACGAGGTTCTGAACCACAGAGGGACAGATCTACAGACCGAGGACAAAGTAACGAGGTTCTGAACCACAGAGGGACAGATCTACAGAGAAAAGACAATCCTAGCTGTAGAACTACTGAGGGGAACGATATTCTGTTATAATCGTTTAGACCTTGCTGTAAAACTACTGAGGGGAACGATATTATGTTATAATCGTTTAGACCTAGCTGTAAAACTACTGACGGGAACGCGATTATGTTATAATCGTTTAGACCTTGCTGTAAAACTACTGTGGGGAACGATATTCTGTTATAATCGTTGAGACCATGCTGTAAAACTACTGAGGGGAACGATATTCTGTTATAATCGTTTAGACCTAGCTGTAAAACTACTGACGGGAACGAGATTATGTTATAATCGTTTAGACCTTGCTGTAAAACTACTGAGGGGAACGATATTATGTTATAATCGTTTAGACCTAGCTGTAAAACTACTGACGGGAACGAAATTCTGTTATAATCTATTAGACCTAGCTGTAAAACTACTGGGGGGAACGATATTCTGTTATAATCGTTTAGACCTTGCTGTAAAACTACTGACGGGAACGAAATTCTGTTATAATCTTTTAGACCTAGCTGTAAAACTACTGAGGGGAACGATATTCTGTTATAATCATTGAGACCTTGCTGTAAAACTACTGAGGGGAACGATATTCTGTTATAATCGTTGAGACCTTGCTGTAAAATTACTGAGGGGACCGATATTCTGTTATAATCGTTTAGACCTTGCTGTAAAACTACTGAAGGGAACGATATTCTGTTATAATAGTTTAGACCTAGCTGTAAAACTACTGAGGGGAACGATATTCTGTTATAATCGTTGAGACCTTGCTGTAAAACTACTGACGGGAACGAGATTCTGTTATAATCGTTGAGACCTTGCTGTAAAACTACTGAGGGGAACGATATTCTGTTATAATCGTTTAGACCTTGCTGTAAAACTACTGAGGGACAGATCTACAGAGAAAGTACAGAGGGACAGATTTTACAAGACAGGACAAAGGAACAAGTACATTTGACATACAGGTATGTACGTATCATTGTCAATGTTGAAATGTTTTAAATGAATCTTTATTCTCATCTAAAGTAATACATTCTTGGTTGGATCCGAGGACGAGTGATCAAAGATTCTATGATAATGATGGGGGCAATGTGATCAGGAAAACACACAGATCACAGACGCTTGGTCTCTTGTACCATAATTCTATGTTAATTCGGGATCGGCATCCACGATTGTCTTTTCGAAACCACTTCCTTGCAGACAAACGTTCATTTGGCAGTACCTTCTTTACATCACGCATAACAGTACGTCTACCTGACAATTATGTGTACGCGGAAGCACTGTCTACAAGGCAACGATGTCTTTTATGTGCTGACTTTGTAACTGAACTTTCATCTCGATTACACAATACATAATCAATGCTAGCACGAGCACCACGCCCAGCACATACACCTTGGTCTGAACGCACAGGAAGTGACTGTAACCAAAGGAAATGGCACATCCGGTAGCATAGAACATCCGGTACGAGGAAAAGGCTGCCTCTTGTCTGTCGAGGAAAAGTACGCCGTATAGAGCTGAAATGATGAAATAAAAACACTATGAATGCTGCAATTATTATTTAGCTACCGGTTGTTGCGTTTTAGAGTACAGAGTATATAGAAATACCAGCAGAATTGATTATATGACGTCATCAATGACGCAAACGGTTAATGTGTAACATATAGTCTCTTATTTGAAATCGATCGGACAATGAAAGAGTACAAAATACCAAACTTATCCGACATCTGCAGGAGATGTGGATGAATTCTGGGGAGCTTAATGTAGTTTCAATAGGGTTTCCGATGGCGTGCAGTCATCTAGCCCAATGTGTTTGTATTGTTTTTACATCAAGTAATGGATGTTAATTTGGTGCCATCACTTTATTTTGTTATGTTTATAACCAAATAACAGCGCAATTTAGTCAATTTTTCTTAAACAATGCAAGAGTTGCGTCTCTTTCATGAAACATCAATGTCAACCTGGTAGCCTTTTCCGTGAAAAAACCCATGCAAGAGTTATGTCCCTTCCCCTTTACCAGCAATAACATGATACGCACTCATGGCTTCTGCATGAACAAGCAATTGGTGTGGCCATCCTACATTATACAATTATGGACTTCAGGTGAGGTCTATCCCTGATTTACGAACCTGGTCTGAACAATATTCACAGAGGCCGAAGGCCGAGGTGAATATTGTTCAGACCAGGTCCGTAAATCAGGGATAGACCGAAATATTATGGCATGGTAATACTATACACATAAGGCAGGCGTTAGACATCTAGTGTGACATGTATCTAGCATGGCAGCCAATCGCTGGATAATGTTAAATGTGTAAATATCACAATGATTAAAAGTGAAATAACACTCCCTTGAGGTTCTCTCCAACAGCTAGGTAGCAATTGTGTGAGATTAATGTCAGAAAATGATCAACGACACCCGAGTGTATTCGCTCCTCATATTTTATTAACGTGAAATATAAATTGAATAACCCTTTGTAATGGTCTCTGTAGAAAATTTCAGCTGGTTTTTCAGAAATTAATTGATTCTTCGCGAGTGTTCTATTTCGAATAAATCATTTTATAATATAACTGAAATGGAAATGCTATCCGCAACAGTGCCGACATTTTACCCTAAATCCTGAACGTGAACGACTGTCAGGTGTAATGCATTATACAATAACACACTGGCCGACGTGCTATATGGATGTTAGTGCTATGCGGATGTTGGTGATATGGTCAATAACATTACTTATTTTTTGTCGTCCTTCTGATTTACATAGACTTAAAACATATTGCCTAAAAAATTTCCACGAAACAGTTATGACTTTGCTAACAAGATATTGCTTTGGTATGTTAAGATTAGAAAATAGGCAATATTTGTGTACATATCAGTAAAATGATAGTTATCAAACGTTTCAACATATTTGCCCAAATTGATATTGGAAGTCAAGATAATTCATGAAGCAATTAATCTGTTAGCCCTTAAGTTCATCCCGGCATGCTGCTGGCCAAATATCATGATAGATCTTCTGATTTTTGAGAAAAAGTTGTTAAACGATTAAATATATCTGATCCCATTAGAAAAAATCTGAAAGTCTTTCATCCCAGAATTCTACTGGCCACATCTATCGTCATCTTGTGTCTCGTTGCTTTAAAGCAAAAAGTTGACGCCGGACGGACGGACGTACGACGGACGCAGCACCACGGCATACGTAATTAATCTTGCCCGAACTGATCAGCTAAATACTATTATTATAGACGCTATAGAATATAAAAAGACGCCAAGGTGGACTGGGAGAAGATTAAATTAGACAAATGAGAAAAGAAAACCATCACATATAATAGTAATGTACGTACTGTAGGTCTGAGTCTGCCATATGGCGTCGCACAGACCCAAACATCCGGCCACCACAAAGAAGTTTGGGATGTCGTTCGGGCTTGGTTTCCACAGCCACAATACTATCAGCAGCCCTACATTAAATGTGGCCCCGGCAGAGATGAATGCGAACCGCTTGATATGCTTGCTGGCGAAGTAACCAATCATAACACAGCTTACAGCGCTCACGGCTCCGAAACATATCATCACCGGCCCGATACTAGTGACACCTAGCGTACAGGAAATGTAGGCCTGCAAAATAAAATAAGAAGGTTTCAAAGTCAAGTTATTACTAGTTCATGAACAAAATACATTTCCAACAAAACCTGTATGCACAGTAAGAGTCCGACATCATTGGAAAAATACTTCTAAATCTACATTGTCCATATTTGCAGGTACTGGTCGGGAATGACCACATTTCGCTAATTTGCGGGATCGAAAAAATTTATGATATAGAATCATTGGGAATGGTATTTTCACCATTGGTTGGGTGCATTTTTACCGTTTTATAGCATCAACGGAGATGACATGTTTACCGAGATTTGAACTAAACCCCTAAAAGATTGAACTTACTCTGAACACCTCAGTTTAGATCCAAACTTAGATATATTTGTATACTGTTATTATTCCCATGTCCTTATTGTAATGCTAACTGTGTTATGCGGCCCAATCACGAAAAAAAATCGATAAAAGGTACCGCCTTGGGCCCCACATTAGTCGCCTCTTACGATCATGCAGTGGGATACAGCAAGCTTATTCTTTCCCCGAACCTGGAGGAGTTTGGGGGTTCAAGGTCAGATGTCTTATTACACATGTAATAATAAGCCTTGGCGCATATACATTTTTCATCCCAAATTTGATCAGTTGAAGAATATAGAAACATCACGATACCAAGAAAAATATGTAGACCGCTCCTACCCTCTTTTAAATTTCTAAATCTCTCCCGATGGTAACTGCAATTGCGGGATGATATTCAAATCAAATCTGTGGCAAAATATAAACCTTCTTTATTATCCTCGTTTATCGGCGTTTTATAAACACAGCATGATTTGTGCATCATACACACACGAAAAAATCCTTTGAAGAAAACAACAAATTGAGAGAGAGTCGCGGTGGGGTAGGATTTATGGATTGACTACTGATGTACCAGCAGTGCGCTCACCTTTGATCTACAATTACATACAACAGACATCGTAAATACACCAAACAAACCTTGTAAATGTAAATAGAACGCGCTTGGTATGTGACGTCTATCATACTAATCTAATATATATATATATGTATGGATGTGACTGGATCTGATTCCTCGCTTTAAAGCGGTGGTGGTGTTACCGACGTGGAGGAGGAATCGTGCCCTGTTGTATGATGGGTTTTCATTGTTGGTCATGTTTCCAATACTTATTGATTTTTTTTTGTTTCAAATATTAAGATGTTGTGTCAACACATAATTGACAAAATAACGAAATTATCGCTTAAAGTTGTGTGAAAATAGCATTGCAACCGTCTTTATATTCAATCGACTAATAACATTGCTTTGTTTGGGAAAAATACATGAAGAAATGAAAGTAAATGATAATAAATAGTTGTAACGCATACGATTTAGTCACCACGTCCGGAACGCTACCGGTACAAAAGGCAAGACATATCCGTAGAAAAAACTGTTTATGAAATAACCATTGTGTCCAACAATATACGCGTATCAATTACCGATATAAATTGTAATCAAGTGGCAATTTCAGTGTCCGCTGGTGGTTTAACTAAGGAATCGGGGTCTGAGATAGCAGCTCTAGACTTATACATAATGTGCTGGCGCAGTCAAGCTTGATGGAGAAGTGTTTCGTTTGGTGCAGGCTAGCCTGATTGACAATGGTATATTTTGGCGCGGGCTAGCTTAATGGAAAAGGGTTTAACTTGGCATGGGCTAGCCAGGTGGACAGGGGTTTCGTTTGGCGCGTGCTAACCTGGTTGACATGGGTTGTGTTCGGCACGGGCTAGCCTGATGACCAACTTCTCATGGGTTTTGTTTAGTGTTGCCTAGCCAAATGAACAAGACTTTCGCTCGGTGCGAGCTAGTCTGATGGACAAAGCTTCGGTTGGGTCTTTTGTGTTTGATTACATTAAGCTACATTAAGTACGACAGGTTCCAAATTGTTTATCGACTGTAAACGCAAAGTTGATTAATTGGTCTCGGCCGGAAGCCAATGGACGTTTCCGGAAGTTAATTGACGCAGCCGGAAGTCAATGTAGCAGCCAATGTTGTTTTCCCGCCGAAATCGGAGACGATCTTGTCGGCAACATATAATTGGACACAATATTAGTCTGTCACGCTCTGCCTTCAGTTGGAGCCTACACTCATCTTCATACAATTACAACGTACAATTGGCATACCTTTGAAGATTAATTTGATTTTGGACAAAACGGTAACACGGTGCGCTGCCCTCTATCTAGAAGCAGGGATTTACCTCCAGCCGGACTGAGTATACAAACGTCCATATCCACTCAGAGGGACAACAAGTGTTGCTCTTAACTCATGGTGGGAAAAGGAGTGTATGCAACCCTCAGCTACGAGGGTCAATATGTCAATCGCCACCCGGAAGGTCTATAAGTTGTATATCTTCCATCCGGACAGACCGTAGATATTCCTCGGATCCATGGGGTGAAAGGGCGGTATCCGGTCCTCTCCATCAAGAAAGATTATCCAAAAACACGGTGACACAGAATACGAAATTAACACGAACCACATTTTGTTCATTTCAGAAAAAACGCTGTAGACAAGCATGTTACACGAATAGTTCGTCTCCAAGAGTACAAAGTTACCTATGTAATTGAATACTACTGTAACTATATGGGATAATTCTATTATATTCAAAGATATAATTAATTCAAACATGAATATATATCTATTTCACATAAAGATTTTGATATTTTTTGCGAACCATTTATGGCGTTTGAATGTTACCCAGCTGGCTTGCCATATTATTATGCCTGCAGACAATATAGATGTACAAATGAAGAAAAGCAACGAAACATACTTTCTCGATGCAATCGATAGTGTTTACGATTGCGTGAGAAGAAATACAATTGGATGAATGTAATGTATTGCCCAGTAGACCGATGGCTGAAGGAAAAAGGTCAACAATCGACTGAGTTGTAGCAACGTCGAAAATCTTGTAACCATTAGCAGCGAATTGGTTAGTATAGAATGATATATTATTTCCATCTTAAATCAAGCTCTTTTTATGGAATTGTGATAGAACTTAATGAAACCGTAATTTGAAACAAATGTAGACAAGGAATTGGCCATGAGATTATTGGTTTTGTGTTCAACACAGCTCACAAATCTTCAGTCTGTACCGGCACACATATCGATGGGAGTTTAGTGTATGTACAGGTCTTGTTTTCCTACTCTGAATTTGTCGTTTATTTCTATCGGTTCTAGAAGTGCCCAGCGTTCTCTTGACCTCTGTTTGACTACCGTCCGCACTGGGGAGTGTTCAATGGCCAGCGTCCGTCTCTCAAACTGCATTGTAAGCTGTAGCACTGTATTGTAGCTATAGGCTGTGCTATGTATCACTGTATTGTAGGCTGTGCTATGTATCACTGTATTGTAGCTAGAGACTGTGCTATGTATCAGTGTATTGTAGCTATAGGCTGTGTTCTGTATCACTGAATTGTAGCTATAGGCTGTGCTCTGTATCATTGTATTGTAGCTATAGGCTGTGTTCTGTATCACTGAATTGTAGCTATAGGCTGTGCTCTGTATCATTGTATTGTAGCTAGAGACTGTGCTATGTATCACTGAATTGTAGCTATAGGCTGTGCTATGTATCATTGTATTGTAGCTATAGGCTGTGCTCTGTATCACTGTATTGTAGCTATAGGCTGTGCTCTGTATTACTGTATTGTAGCTATAGGCTGTGCTCTGTATCACTAAATTGTAGCTATAGGCTGTGCTCTGTATTACTGTATCGTAGCTATAGGCTGTGCTCTGTATCACTGTACTGCAGCTATACGCTGTGCTCTGTATCACTGTATTGTAGCTATACGCTGTGCTCTGTATCACTGTATTGTAGCTATAGTCTGTGCTCTGTATCACTGTATCGTAGCTATAGGCTGTGCTCTGTATCACTGTATTGAGCTATAGGCTGTGCTCTGTATCACTGTATTGTAGCTATATACTGTGCTCTGTATCACTGTATTGTAGCTATAGGCTGTGCTCTGTATCACTGTATTGTAGCTATACGCTGTGCTCTGTATCACTGTATTGTAGCTGTAGTCTGTGCTCTGTATCACTGTATTGTAGCTATAGGCTGTGCTCTGTATCACTGTATTGTAGCTATATGCTGTGCTCTGTATCACTGTATTGTAGCTATAGACTGTGCTCTGTATCACTGTATTGTAAGCTGTGCTCTGTATCACTGTATTGTAGCTGTAGTCTGTGCTCTGTATCACTGTATTGTAGCTATATGCTGTGCTCTGTATCACTGTATTGTAGCTATAGACTGTGCTCTGTATCACTGTATTGTAGCTATAGGCTGTGCTCTGTATCACTGTACTGCAGCTATACGCTGTGCTCTGTATCACTGTATTGTAGCTTTAGACAGTGATCTGTATCACTGTATTGTAGCTATAGACTTTGCTCTGTATCACTGTATTGTAAGCTGTGATCTGTATCACTGTATTGTAGCTATAGACTGTGCTCTGTTTCACTGTATTGTAGCTATAGACAGTGCTCTGTATCACTGTATTGTAGGCTGTGCTCTGTATTACTGTATTGTAGCTGTAGGCTGTGCTCTTTGTCATTGTAATGTGAGGTGTGCAAAGTATCACTGTTTTGGTTAGTATCGATATCACTGTATTATAAGCTTTGCTCAGTATCACAATGTAAGCTTTGCTAAGTATTATTATATTGTCAGCTTAAGTATCATTGTATTGTCAGCTGTGCTCTGTATATATAGTAACCTGTACTAAGCATTACTGTATTGTAACCTGTTCTAATCATCACTGTATTTTAACCTGTCCTAAGCATTACTGTATTGTAACCTGTACTAAGCATTACTGTATTGTAACCTGTCCTACGCATTACTGGATTGTAACCTGTCCTACGTATTACTGTATTGTAACCCGTGCTACGTACTACTGTTTTTTAACTTGTACCAAGCATTACTGTATTGTAACCTGTACTAAGTATTACTGTATTGTAACCCGTGCTACGTACTACTGTATTGTAACCTGTACTAAGCATTACTGTATTGTAACCTGTGCTAAGCATTACTGTATTTTAACCTGTACTAAGCATTACTGTATTGTAACCTGTCCTACGCATTACTGCATTGTGACATGTCCTAAGCTTATGTATTGTAAGCTATGCTAAGTATCGCTGTATTAACAATATACAATAATAATATGCATTTGATTTGGCACCCTATCTAGCTAGCATAAGCCACTCTAAAGCGCTTTACAGTACAGAGATATACAATTAATTCAATTAGCATATACATTAATCAATACATTTTTTGAGGAATTCGCAGGAGCTGCCTTATCAGGCGCTAACTACTAGTCCTATGCCACCTGGCTAATATCTCCCTATGTATTGAGTTCTGTTTTGTAGTGGGACCATGCTTCCAAAGGCATCATTTATAGTGCCCCCTCACTTGAATGCTACAGCACAGATACCGCAACATCCACCGCAGACCATTTTATACTCCACCTGGTTTGTTGGAGTTGTGTGGGCAGGAGAAAAACACCTTCTCTGATATTCCATGCGTGCTTCGACTTCGAGGATCGAACCCCGGCCGCCTGCGTGGAAGGCCGAAGTGTTAAACACTCGACCAATCCGCCCATAATTGTAGGCTGTGCTAAGCATCACTGTACAGTAAGGTCTGCTCTGTATTACTGTATTGTTATCTAAGCTTCGTATCACTGCGTTATAATCTTTGATCGGTATCACATTGTAAGTTGTTCTCTGTATTGCTGTAGCTGTACAAAGTATGATACATGTATAGTTAGCTGTGCGTTGTATACTGTATTATAAACTGTGCGTTGTATGACATTGTAAACTACGCTTAATATCACAGTAGTGTACCTGTGCTCAGGATTTCCTTTCATGTGTGCATGTTTGTGCTTAGGCTGTTTCTATAAATATACATTTCCACATAAACATTTACCTTACTCAGTTAGCAAGGACAACAAATTACACAATATGGGGCAAACGTAACTTGTAGGATATGATAATAGATCGTTGAAGTCTCTGGTGTGATACGGGACGTTATGCTGCAAAACGCATTATATCTTATCGCGTTCAATACATTATCAATTCGTGGTGTTGAGCAGACTTTTCGTCTTTAAACATTTACATCTCACCAACGTAAATAGCGATAAAAAGACGGAAATAATGGAAGCGTTATATAACCGGACGAAAGTGTCATTCACAAAGATTTTATCATGTCTGTCAAATCATAATACTGATATCGTTCTTCACAGCAAACATAAAATGAACAAATGTATATAGGCAACAATAAATAATGAATATTTATCGATAAGAATGTCGGCATACCCATAGAGATGTCTGTATAAGGTAACGCACTGTCTCTCCCACAAAGGTAGATAAGGAAATGGATATAGCTTGTGAAATATAATCGTATAACTTCAATGGAATTTTATGTACAGTGTGACGCCTTGCCATACTTTTGAGTTTGTATCGAAGAAAATAATCGGTGAGTTACAACTTTAAAATATGATTTAATGTATGTCCTTAAACCCTTCCCCTCCGCGAGGCGTCATCAATGAAACCTGGCTATCGGAGAGTATAGCTATTACAGTTATGAAGGTGTAAAACCGCTACCAAGTTTTTACGTTGCATTATGGGAGTCGGAACACGGAACATACAGTTTTTCGTACAAGAATGACATTGAAACGCCCTTTGTCTGTTGTTTGTACGTAGCACTTCCTCTGCTAGCGAGCATCTAGGTAACATTATATTTACACAGATCTATCATGTTTTGACTTAGGAATGAGTAATGAATTATTGATCTTACATGTATGTACTATACCTGTAAGGGTTTGTTATTCAAATTTTTGTTGTCACATTCAAAACATACAAAAATATGTTATATCAGTAAGAATAATAAAAGGCCACTGTACGTATGTTATCTATATCTTTGAACAGAACTTGCATCTATAAAAATTAACTACAACAAATACAAAATTAATATAAAAATTCATACTGCTACATACTGTACCTATACGTTAGTAGTGACTGGTGTTCGTTTATCTTCAGTTATATTAAGACGTTTCTACGTACGGAGACCCCAATGTAACACGAGTAGGAGGGGTATATATGGATATCACAACTGTAGCAATTGGGTAGCTTCAATTTTTGTCCCAGGTCCATTGCACTTTCCCCTATGGAATCGGCCTTCATACAGATTAGACATTAATTAAGAATGAAAAAATATAATGCTTAGAGGGTGATTGCTCATCTGCACCTTCTGTACTCGAATCTAATTTACGGTGTTTAGTATTTTTACATATAAAGATAACAGTCAGGGCACACAACAGTTTTTAGAAGGCTAGAACCGATTTAGCGGGAAGGGGTGCTTAATCTGACATCAGTAACAGAAGTAATGAAATAGTCATAAGCTTTCAAATACACACATCCGACGGGACACATCAATCATTTCATCTTCGGGAGTAATCAACTTATTAACACAATCACTGTACACGTGAAAAGCTTTGGTACAATATCTTTACCTTTTTCTATACGCAAGCGTTGGTAAATTTTGAAAAAAAGATATTCGTAGGATATTTTTTTAAGGTTACGATTCTGTTTGGTATGTTTTTGATTGAAAGCAAATGTCCAAATTCACGCTTAGAAATTGTACAATGCTTCCCCAAATACACATTTACCTTAGACAACATGATATCCTACAGGATGGAATCCTTTACACCTGACAATTGTGATACACATAGCTATATTTACAGCTTGCTTTTTTGTGTGTCTTTCACACTCGACAATTGTGATACACATAGCTATATTTACAGCTTGCTTTTTTGTGTGTCTTTCACACTCGACAGTTGTGATACACATAGCTATATTTACAGCTTGCTTTTTTTTGTGTCATTCACACTCGACAATTGTGATACACATAGCTATATTTACAGCTTGTTTTTTTTTTTGTCTTTTACACTCGACAATTGTAATACACATAGCTATATTTACAGCTTGCTTTTTTTTTGTCTTTCACACTCGACAAGTGTGATACACATAACTTTATTTACAGCTTGTTTTTTTGTCTTTCACACTCGACAGTTGTAATACACATAGCTTTATTTACAGCTTGCTTTTTTTGTCTTTTACACTTGACAGTTGTGATACACATAACGTTATTTACAGCCTGTTTTTTATGTCTTTTACACTCGACAATTGTGTGCACTGGAACATTTGCGCAGCTTGTTTTTTGGTATTTTTTCTAGACAATACACTGTCTTAATGATAAACCATCAATATGTATTAACTGTATTTAGCCGTTAAAGACGGGTATCAAGTATTATATTTACTACTTTTAGTGCCAAAGACAATTTTTGATTTTTAATAATAAAAAAAACCCCACTACCGATAGGAAGTTCCAAGGTTTGTACCGAAATATAGAAAAAATGTTCAGACATAGTTTCAGCCCCTCATGAGTAGCTCAGTCGAATAGCTACCAGCTCTCCAGTCGTCTCTGCGGCTGAATAGTCAAAGAAAAGACATACGGTGTGATCATTGATGCAATATTGACTGTTAACTTCTAGGCAAGGTAAGGACCTCGGAGTTCTTTATTTGGGAATAGAGCCGACCTGTACATGTATACCTGAACCACAGATAAAACCCAAGCGTTGCTGCCGTCAGCTTACAGTCTGTCGTTTGAGTAAGTTTTGGAAATGTATTAAAATGGAATTATGTTGATTCATGATATCATACTGGCCGTGTGTTTTGTATCAGTTTTAATACCTTACAACAAGAAACGAAATGTCAATAATGCTTAAACATACATATACCGAAAGTCGCAGGGAGCCAATCCCTAACAGCATTCGCCAATATTTATTGTACGGCTGTCTCTGCCTCTGTATATATCTAGCTCTATGCACGTCATGTTGAATATGAATCGTTTTATTAACCACAATTTGGGAGGCATTGTGATCGTCTGAGATCACGCAGATTAGTTCTGATTTTACCAGAAGCTGGTTCATATCGAATCTACGTGGACTGCCACAGACCTGTCAGCCATGATATGCCTCAAACATACGTTTGTCCCCGCTGATTACATTAATTTTACATCCTTAAGCGAACGCTGTTAAACTGTATTGCCATTTCACGTATTGAGCGGGTCACCCAGTGTTCTGAATCGTCAGTCATAGTGGATGAGTAGTTTGTCTGTAGATGATGGCACGTGACCTGTCATAAAAGCTGTCATTTGCATGCACAGAATGTCTTCGACAGGGTTAGGAAACGGAAATGAATTGATGAACACAATTAGATAAACCGAGAAGTAATTTACCAATCTACTTGTACAATGCACAAATTCACTGTAACTGAGCACGTACGTGTAGACGTTCAGCTGTTTTATGTACTTAAAGTAATAAGCTCTCAGTACTTGCGTGTCTGTGATGTTTGAAAATGAAAGGTTTAAGTTTTGGAACTATTTGTCGTCCGTGGTTTATTTTATAATATTTCAATTCCTCCTCAAGTTGGACTCGACACAACTACCAAATGTAACCCGTTTCATTTGCCGATGAAAGAAGATGTACCACTTGATGAGATTTTACATTTTTGTTGAAGCTACACAAGAACTTTTTCAAACAACCAAAAACGATCAATCAGCAAAATATTATCAGCTCATGGTTGCTAGCGGTAGTGACAAAGTCATGTACTGCCCTAGAAATTCTCCCTCCACTCCAGCTAACTTACCCATTCTATCAAACCCTGGTACAAATCGAAAACAACGTAGATCCACATGGTTCTTTACAAATGTCTGAAATACACATACTGTATCATGCTATTACTGATAGGGGTCACAGCACAAATACTGGTATGTTATGTGTGCTGTGACCCATATCAGTAAATGCATGTGTATATCAGACATTTTTAACGAACACCTGTTGTAGATCAATGCGGTCCCGTCTTATATGAAATACAGTCGAACAGACAAATGCCATATTAAATGTTTCGTTCTTTCAAGCCACGTCTGGTTTCCTGTCTAATTCCACATTCAATTACTGCAGCTTCACATTCCAGAAGATTTAGAACCTCGAAATGTAGCGGCCGTAGACTTGCAGCTGAGCCTGTGCACCGCGGGTAGACATTATTCTTCCGCGATGACACATCAGAAAATTTGATATCTTATAAATTCATCAACAAAAATTAAATATGACATTTAAAATATGGTTTTGTGTTTTGTTTCTACATGATTTGGCTGTATTGAACTATCAGCGTACACCATCATATTGTATGATGGTCCTTCAATGACGGACTATATTTTTTACATTACGTCAATACGTGGACTTGCACAAGCTCCAGAACCTGGGAGCAATTATTGAGAAAAAACCCACAATGATTGAAATATAAGGATTGAATCTTGCTTTGGTCGATCTCATTGGGTGATGAATTGAGTTGGTCTTGAAACAAATTTAATGAACTGCGAAGCAAGAGAAGTAACGGACGTGTTTGATGCGTCTGATTTCGGGATGATACGGTAACATGAAAAGCGCAAGATAGCTGATTCCATGAAAGATACAATATTCCGACTGCACCAGGAATTAATCACATTTAAACATCCTCTAATGCGTTACCAACCTCTCACGCCTACTTCACCTCTTATAATTCCATCACGCATAAGCAATCCCTCACGCGTAAACATCTACTCACACGTAAACATCCCCTCACGTGTAAACAACCCCTCACGCGTAAACAACCCCTCACGCGTAAACATCCCCTCTCGCGTAAACAACCCCTCACGCGTTAACATCTCCTCACGCGTAAACATCCCCTCACGCGTAAACAACCCCTCACGCGTTAACATCTCCTCACGCGTAAACAACCCCTCATACGTAAACATCCCCTCACGCGTAAACAACCCTACATGCGTAAAAAAGTCCCTCACGCGTAAACAACCCTTCACGCGTAAAAAAATTCCCTCACGCGTAAACAACCCTTCACGCGTAAAAATCCGTCACGCGTTAACAACCTCTATGGCAGAGAGAATTTCTTACCACTTAACAATCTCTCACACAAAAACAAATTCCTCACGCGTAAACAACCTCTATGGCAGAGAAATTTTCTCACCACTTAACAATCTCTCAAACAAAAACAAATCCCTCACACGTTAACAACCTCTATGGCAGAGAGAATTTCTCACCACTTAACAACCTCTATGGCAGAGAGAATTTCTCACCACTTAACAATCTCTCACACGAAAACAAATCCCTCACGCGTTAACAACCTCTATGGCAGAGAGAATTTCTCACCACTTAACAATCTCTCACACGAAAACAAACCCCTCACGCGTTAACAACTTCTATGGCAGAGATAATTTCTCACCACTTAACAACCTCTCACACGAAAACAAATCCCTCACACGTTAACAACCTCTATGGCAGAGAGAATGTCTCACCACTTAACAATCTCTCACACGAAAACAAATCCCTCACGCGTTAACAACCTCTATGGCAGAGATAATTTCTCACCACTTAACAACCTCTCACACGAAAACAAACCCCTCACGCGTTAACAACTTCTATGGCAGAGAGAATTTCTCACCACTTAGCAACCTCTCACACGAAAACAAATCCCTCACGCGTTAACAATCCCTAATGCGTTAAACACTTACGAGAAAACCATCCTTCACGAGTAAACATTCCCTCACGTTTTTACGAGTCCTTCACGCCTAACAACCTATCTGGATCAAAAACAAGTATATAAAAACTGCATGTCGGTGATCACGGAAATTAGTTCCACATGAAGAAAGCTCATAAAATAGTCATCCCTTAAAGGGAATCGATAATTACATGATGCAATAGTGACATCAGAACATATGCAACTGTTTAATTTTATTCTTAAACACACTTACAATTGTGAGATTGGTTTTGTTTGTATTTAACGTTCGATAAATAGATATGGTCAATTAAGAACGAACCACGTTTTGATGGTAAAGGGAGAAACGTGTACGAAATCTCTGTGGTGAATTCGAAGCAGTCCACAGAACCCTATTCCATCACCGCAAGAGATCAGTAGGTTACGACACTTGACATTCCCTTCTGCCTAAATTAAGCTAATTGCCTCTTAAAAGCTAGTAAAATACCGATAAGCGCCGGAGCTAAAAGCTTGTAACGGAAAGCAATGTGGTATTTCGTATGCTGTATAGCTTAACTTTTCAAGCATACGTTTTCTTTTTTCAAAGGAGCAAGTACAATGTGATCATATATGTGTCAGACATAATGCTAAAATTAAACGTGATGAAGGTTTTATATACATACGTGATTTCTTTTTACCATATATAAATGTTATAAATGTACGTGCTTTTCTAAGTATGAGATATATATTATTCCGTAATTATTATAGATAAACGTTTTTCAGGAGTTTCTGACATAAGTAGGGCCATTTATCCTTTCTGTTTGTGTTTCAGTTTTGGACTGAGAACACAGTTCTTCAGACGGTACTCCCCCTCACCGTCAAAGAGGTGCACTCTTCCCCTGGTATTATACGGGTTAATATACGTTTTTATCTATCCAACAAGGTTGATATTAATTAGTCCAAATGTTAATATTACCCTTCAAGGGTTAATAAATATCACAAAAAAGTGTATAAGTGCATTTCAGATTTTATATGTTGCCAAATCAATGATCGAATAATGACAGAAAGCGATAATTTGAAAGGATGTTGCTAATGACAAAAAATAATGATAAATACTATTTGAAAAAAAACAGTATATCTCAATTTTTTGCTGGGACTCGTTTCTGGCGTTCAAAGGGTGTATAATAACATATTCGGCTGATAAAAAGGGTAATGAGTCAATAACAATCCAGGAGATTTAATAGTCATAACACTATACAATTAATGGCAAACGATGACTTATTTACCCATGAAGTCAATAATTGTATATTTGTGTTACTGTTACATAATCAACGTGGTCAGCTACACCACTTTGTCTGGTGCCAGTCATGCGCTCGCACGGGATTGCTCCTTGAGAAATAATACGGAAGCGTCTATGATTCCCGCCAAATCGGACGGTAATTCCCGCTCAACCTGATGAAGTCCTCGCGCAGACACATCAAGTCTCGCGTGGACACTGATACAATTATCCCGGGCCATTACGTTCCCATACCAAATAGGGCTTGGCTGAGATTTATTTTCATTGCACCATCCCACACTGGCAATCACACGTCGCGGAGGATTGGCGAACATTGACAGATAAACAGCCTTAGACCAATGAGCTGTATTGGTCCAGCGTGGCTGGTATGACAATTTAAGGATCAGATTTGCTTCAGACGATTTATCTTTTGATCGAATTTAACAATGGCTGATAATGTCCGGGCTTCCGTGTGCTCGTAGTTATGCCGTGTTAACAACCTACTCGGTGCCGATTTACTCCTGACTTCTCACCAATCTGTGACATACTGTTGTGGGACCGCACAACGCACCAAAAATAGCGTGCGCACACCGTGCATACATCGTTCACACACCGTCCGCACATCGTCCACACATGGTGCGCACAACTGTACTGCGATTTAGCAATCGTTCGCCCCGTTGTGCGCTTCCGATTTGGTATCATTTGTATATCCATATTACGGAATGACAAAAATACGGAAGGCTCGTATGCGAAAATGTACACTGTGTATATATCTGTAATTTCTCATCACAATAATCAAGATTGTACAATTTCACAATGCGTGTTACACAGTATTACAGCGACCGTTAGGCTGTCAAGAATGGGTTTGGCACCAAGGTAACAGAACAGGTAAATAACAATTTTATGAGTGTCCGGAGTTTTACCTGGCCAGTGCCTGACACACAGAGCTGATATGCGATACCGTTTGACCGTAATGAATAGTATTTGTTAGTTGCATTCGTTTACCTAGCTCCCCTTCACCTGGATGTTCACACCCCGGCCTTACCAGACGAGTTACGTAAGTGCCCCAGGCGGGGAGAAAACTACGGCCAGGTACATGTACATGTACAAAGTGGTTATGTTTACCTGTATACGGGATTGTGTTGTAATTTTACATGTGTCGATTAAGTTTGTTTAAAAACACAGAAAACACAATTTCTAAATATAAGAATGTATAAACAGAAAGATAAGTGTATGGATGTTGCTAGAATATAGAAACATACGTAAACATCAAATTTATATGTTTAAACACGAAACCGTATGAATTGTTAAGGCATTCCTCAATTTACACCAACCACGATTGTTATCGCACAACGTCTGTCCATCGTGTGCACAGATGTGCGCAAGCAATGATCGTCCAGCTTTTTATCGTTCGCCCATCGTGCACACACCGTTCACACACCGTGCACACACCGTTCACACACCGTGCACACATCGTGCGCACACCGCACATCGTGTAACGTTGTGCGATTCCACAACTGTAAGTCTATGGACAGTCCATGTACATAATATTTGCTCCTTAACTACAACAGTCTATGGACGTAGTGTTTTCTCCTTAACTACAACAGTCTATGGACGTAGTGTTTTCTCCTTCACTAAAACAGTTTATGGAGGAAGTGTTTTCTTCCTCACAACAAAACAATCTATGGACGCATTTTTTTCTACTGCACAAAATATGTACAAGGGCAAGCCACTGTGCATGTATCAGCTTCTACCAATATCCTCAACCGTGAAACATTAACTAGTTTTATTAAGCGATCCGGCTACATCTTTTACAGCCACCAGGATGCACTGCAGTTTATATATACAGAGGAGCGACACCCGTCTTCAAATCCTGTTAATTTTAACTTAACGCTGCCGCAGGATTATGTTGATGTACATCAAAGGTTAAACTAACGTTTTGTATCCAAGGTGGCGCTCACTGAGCCTTCGATTTTGCCATAACATATTCTCAGTGCGTAGAGAGCGCAAGTGAGCGTAACCCCTGGAGTATCGAAGAAAAGTCTTAAATAGGTTCATTTATTTATTTATGTTTCGACTTGACATGTTTCCTTACTGAACATACATTTGTCTATAAGGTTTGGTCGCTACAAGGTTCCATACATGACAGCGTATGTAGGGGGTTTGCCGCACTTTACTCCCGGCGGAATAGTTGGTATATATGATCTGAGTGTATAAGTTGTTGTTTATGGGGGAAGTGGAAACGTTTTTCGGTTGATTAATGACCCCGACACGATTCCGTAGACAAAAGATACATTTTATGAATCATAATCCGGGGTAAATGAGCTTTACCGACAAGTTCCCTGGAGAATCTGACAGAGGATTTTAACTTAACACAGGCCGGGCCCTGTCAGTATACAAATACACTACAGCGTTTAGTGTGTAGCTGTTTTAGTGCATCGGCCTGCTGTGGAGAACATTAATATTAAATCATGGAAATTAATCGAAACATTACAGCGTTTAATGTTAAGCGATTAATACTAAGTGGTACCATGTGGCTAATAGCAACAATAGGATTGAAACCTAAATGAACATTCTGGATCAAGTTGAATCAATAATGCGGTAACTATGGCTACACCATTGCAGGTGTTTGAAATTAATAAGTATAAAAGGACATCAAGGAAATCTAAATACAGAGAAAAAAAACCAAAAAACATTCCAAATATAACTGTACTTTGAGCTTTTTTTCAATTTCAATTAAAACAATTGAAGACAAGTTAGAGATTGAACATGAGAAATTCTGCTTTCAAAGATAGCGTTGTCGTCATAAGAGCTCCCTCGTCTCGGTCCAACGACATATATGAATATAAGAGGGAAGTACGTAATACACATACAGAGGGGGTTTCACCTTTAACATTTTGTAATAGATAAAGTATGCTAAAAATGAATCGCACTACATCATAAAACTGGTTCATCCTTCTATGACTCATCTATAATGCTAGGGGCTAAACCACTGTTAAAATCGAGGGACAGGTGCGTACAACCCCTACAGTTAATTAGACGAGTACTGATTACAAACTTAATATGGCCATACTCCAGTACTGGATATACAGCTATAAAGCATTAACATTATCGTGTCATTAGGACAATTTAAGTGCTATACTTACTTCATGTACCTTTTCGTCGGAACACTATACGATATAGGACTTAACATGGGAATGTTTTACCTTCGGCAGCTGATTTGAGCATTTTTTTTAAAAAAAAAATTGTCCTGATAGGGGGCACTGTTAAGCTTTTCATCCTCGTCCTATGGAGTAAGATTGCTTGTTTGACGTTTAACCTCCTTGCAAAAGCCGGGATCATACTAGGACGGGTGTCTAAGGATATGAAATAAAGTAGATAGGAAACCTAAAAGTGTTACAATTCGGCCAGGAGAAACTCACGTGGTCGGGTAGGGCTCCCCATACCCTTTCACGTTCGATCGGGCAATCGAACTGCCTTGGTGAAAGGCGAGTGCGCTATCAACTGTACCACCCAAGCATAAGACAAGGGAAACCACCCCCGATGCTAGAGGTGGTTTGGTGTAATGATTGAAGTTTAAAAAACCACCTGAATGTTTCAATCCTAATACACTGTCTCTCTAGGAGTCAACATAAACATGTAAACACCGACGTTTACACTATGATTATCAGCAAAAGAATTACATTTGGTTACTAGTTACTCTTTATTACTAGAAAATGAAATAAGGAAGCTCCTGTTTGAAAATATACGACTAACAAGTGCATCGCAATTCCAAAACAATAAACGTAAGACATACCCATGGGACCGCACCTGTTAAAGTCTAGTACATATACAGCATGTCAAAATGAATTACACTGCACTATGCAGGTGTTTCGTCCTGCTGATGCTTTGGACTGAAAAGTTGGGAATCCACATTGGTCTAAACTATAGTTGAAACAGAATGGCAGGCGCGTAAAACCCCTTAGTTGTCAGGATTTTATAAATGAGAGGAGTATTTGTAATTTAACAATCACAAGTGTGTATGAGATAACTGTGGCCATCCAGGATAAAGCTCGAGAACTAAGACATACCGCGGCAGAGTCTACCATCAACGTCCCTGTTGTTTATACCCTAACTACAAAGCGTTATCTACAAAAAAGATAAGAAAAGAAATAAAACAAGCGTTCTTTAGAGCCGAAATCATCTTATTTTGGCAAACACGGCTGAATAACAGTCGCAAATTATGATGGAGTTCTTTTCCTGACAATTTTCACTTGGATTGTATGTGCGTATCTGTTGTCTCCGATAAAAAAAATAGAAACTAAAAAATAAACCAATGGAAACTTTGACATGCTTTCAAGCGCCACATCAATTTTCATTTAGATTGAGTGATTTATAAGTTATTCGACAATACGGAGACATACTGGTACGAACTATGAACGTAGGGATACGGCCGGGACATCTGAGCGTCAAACCCGGTATATCGGCATGTTTTCCCTCTTTATTAGTTGATAAAGATACGGATCAATGGTGTAGTTTTAGTGACACATGCTAGTGTACTTAATCAACATGTAAATACCAAGTTTCAATGTAGTATTCAATGCCAAATGCAACTTCTGTTATGAGAGGTGACAATATCTTTGTTGCGTTCGGCGGCAAGAATTTCCACCAGGTTGTAGGCATTTCCACGGGAACAGAACAAGCTGTGCCCCCATCTGGCCGATTTGCATTATTTTTCACATGAAGCAGAATCAGGACTGGTAACAAAAACCTAACCAAATTCTTCAATTCACATTCAGATAAAATAGCGATGTGCTGTCATGTCCATGACTTTCCGATCGGGATCTTTTCCTTGATAGCAACATCCCTGCTTCCCTCACCTACGGTGTTTACCACCTACAGTGTTTACATGTGGCAGTTGATTCGTTACTCAATAGCTTGATCCGAATATTACAACTTTCGTGATGGATGTCAACTGTTGCTGGAAAAAACAAGTTTTATGGTCGTCATCAGGATCTCGCAGAGCAAGATGCTAGTTATTTGTGTGTTATGAACGTCGATATTTTTCATTGTGCTCATTAGAGTGCATTGTAGTTTTGCTGCCACTAACCGAGTTCTCGATGTGAGGACGTGACATTACCTGTATTCGACTTATGACGGGTGTCATTGGTGAAGCAGAAGAAGCTTACCATCCCGTAACACTAGGGCCCGTATTCATGATAACGTTTTCATGCTCAGGCATTGCCTTTGTGCTCAGACCAACTTTCTTGTAATTAACTTAAAACATGTCAAACAATCCAAAAGTCAAATGTAAACATTGAAAACATTATTTGGCTTAAAGTCTCTCCAACATTTTTTCCAAATCATTGACCAAATAAGATTGCATTATTAATCTATAAACAGAACAAGAAATTAGGCTCGAGCACAAAATCCATGCTTGAGCAGACGGTCTTAATCTCCAGGTAAAGATGGACAGTTTCATGGTAGCAACAGGATTAAGAATGAAATAGCTTTTTTAGAATATCTAAACATTTTTTGTTCGTTTCCCTATTCGTAACACATAACCGTCTGTTTGTTTAGGAAATGGAATCCCTTGATCACGCTGACAAATGCTGGTACTGTCCTGAGGATTGGACGATCACGAATAGGCCGTTTTTTATAATGTTGAACGACACGAGGGGAACACAATGACTACAGACTTCTTGTTTATGATGACCATATTGGGAATTGGACGTATCTAACAAAGACATAATGACACCGGCATAATTGCAGTTGGCAATGCAGGATTATTGATTGACAATAGCGACAAGCGGAGATGAACTATGCCAGTGGAAACAGTGGGTAAAGAATCAGTTAACGCAACGGAATGCTTCACGGAAGTAACATTATTCTAGAGGAAATTTCGGCCTTTTGACCAGCTTCACCGTGTTTTATTCAGTGTCGTTAAAATATATTAAAGGAGACTGCCATAGACATTGGCAAATCTAATAAATGTATTCCAACGTGTCGAATGTTATAGAAATGAACTGTAGAAATAATCTTATATATGATATATCAAAGTTTTACTTTCTACACGAACAATGTACGAAATAAACGTGTCGCCACGTTACAACACGTCGCGACACGTTTAATACATACATTGTTTGTGCAGAAAGTAAAACTTTGATATCACATATTTCCAAACTGATGAATCTTATTGAAACTCCCATATATGTCACTGTATCGGCATTCCTAAAACATGTCCATTGGCTTACATGTGTAACCAGATATAGTTCCATCACCACGTTCCTGACCTCAGATACATAGCGACCCCGTTAGTATCATATTGTCATCCAACTTATCATTGTTATACAAGCAATGTACTATACTGACAAATATTCGATACCCTTTTTAGTTCTCTGTTCTATCTACTGCGAAAGGTATAGTAGTATTTATTTGGTTTTAGTAAGGTGGGGAGATGGAATACCTTTTGGTTCAGAGAAGTCAGTAATGGCGCGAGGGAAGTGTGTCAAAAGATTGTAGATCGGACAGGCATTTGTTGAGTTGTCTGAAGGCCAAAGCACTGTAAACGACTCAACACCATTAGTGTCAGATCGAAACGACTGGCCACCAGGAGGCGAGGTGATAGGTAGCACGTGCAGACTGACGGCACGACTAACCGGCTGTTCCGTCTGCTACCTCTAGACACCGACAAACGTGTTCTGTTTCCGTTAGGTTGATGTAGACTTCCCGTCAAATACACAATTATACAGAAATAGAGTAAAGCAACGTGTCACCTGTTGCCTATATCTTCATTAGCAATACGAAAATAACAATGAGGATCAACTAATAGCAACGGACTCGTTTTATTTGAATACGAAACTAAATTAAGCTAACGACAATTAATCGTCGGAAGATATAAATGATATAACTCAAAATTAGTGTTTGTAAATCAGTTGTTTATTCTGTTAGCCTTGCAGCTTATAAGATAAATACACTTAGTATATATATAGAACATAAAATGTATATCTGAATAAATACTGATTACAGCACAGTTTAAACTGAAAGGATTCAAACAAACAAGTGGCCTTTTTGGGGGGCGGGGCGGTTTGTTTTCCTCGAGAGGGTAGTGTTCTAAGGTAAACACAGATAATAACAAGTAAGATTTGTGGACACAATGACCATATAACAGTTCTCTACACGAATACAGTTAATTCTACATGCCGTATGTAATCTTAATTGATATTCATGTATTCCAATATTACGTTTCGTTTTATTTGAGTGCTTGCAAATTGTGGCAATGTAGAAAACACTATTTGAACGACAGAAAACTATAGGGTTGTTTGTCAAGCATTTTAAAATTTCTAAACACTCATTGATTTCAAATTTTCAGACAAGTGCAACAACATAGCTTTCTGCAATTACAAATAAAGATTGAGCACGTGGTAATGGTATCGCAACATTTAACGGTCACGCTATTACAATCACCTGGCTGATCATCCCATTGCTGTTACGAAACACGGACATAGTTCAATTGTCTTGTTGGTACATATTTGTCAAGGGTGGAATTAGGAATAGGTTTGGAAACGTGTCTTGTCTTGGGATGTCATAGCACGCGGGTTAGCACGTCACTTTTCTAGCGCGTCGACCACAGCCCGTACTTTTATTTTTATTTTTGATATTTTTTCAATCATATTTTTGTCTATTTTGTTTTCCTATGAAACAACAGAAACAATACTCTTTGTGTTGAAAACGTTCCTCCGATGAAGTCGCTCGCTTTGTTTCTTACAGAAAACTGAGAGTTGCTGGATGGATAGGTTTACAGAACACAATATAAGAGGAATACACTTAGATTGTCACGGGGACCCGATAACTGTTACAGCAGCATAAGTCCACACACAGCTGTCGTACCAAAGTCCCGGATACCTGCGTTCTGGCTGTGTTATATGGTAATAACGAAACTCTAATTAAACTCCGCCTACCGCACGCGACACACTAGTAATGCGAACGTAATCAGATTATATATGTACATGGTATTCTATATACTGTGGAATTATTAATTTTCGACGGATTCTTAATTTTGTTGATTTCATGGGTACTCTTAGTCTTTGACTTTTTATATCCACGAAGTAATTACGGATTTGTCAGGAAGGTATATTCCGTATTAGTAATACTGCCAGAGTAACCAACGAGTTCATGAACAACTGTCTTTTGTTTCTTGGAATGTGGGCACGAAAATAGAGCCCCATGAAATATCTTATTTAACAGTTTCATATACCCTCGGGCTTATGTGTGGACATCGTGTCGAGACACACTGTTAGTATTTACTATTACTTATGGTGTCGTTTTGCATATTCAGTGCTACTTGGCGTAGATATGTCTCAGCCCGATACATACCTGTCCAGCATCGCCGTATCTGCACTGCTTGTGCCATTTTAAAGTTTAACAACTGTCAACGATATTTTTTATCATCAAAAAATACATTTTATCATAGGTTAAGAGAACCAAATTTGATAAGAATGATCTAAAATATTTCAAAGGAAGCAGGCAGAAGGTTTATATGAATTAAAATCTGTATATATTTTCAATGAAAGTTATGTTGAATTGAGGAAATAATGAAAGTAACCGCCATTATGTTAAAATGCTAGTCTTTGTAATATACTAGTACTTAAACCAAGACCATTAACAGTTACTATAAATATCTAAATAACTGATATATAATCTAGAAAACAGTACACATGCCCCCAAGTAAGAAACACCTGCACATCATGACAATGAATGTTCGCTGATAATTAATATACTGCCTATTTATCGTTTATGTTTCCCTATAAATGTGCGTTTGAGCACGCGATGAATGTCTCTCCTATATAAATACACATACACGTGTAGCTATCGTGAGATTTATTACTCTTACAAAATCTGAACTGCGCTGTGTAGATCATGTAACCACTTCACTGTCTGCCGCTGGTTCACGTGCGCTACAACTTAGGCAATGATATAAAATTAAGTTGGTTGTTTTTTCATCTCTATAAAACGTTTCCTTTTATTAGAAACCTGTTTCACCTTGGATAGGAAAATGCTTCAGATGCGATCTATACACACGTCACTGCGACAAGCATTTTGGGTCTTGTGTGGTTAGAACCGAACATGATATTAAAGAGAAGTGTACATAAATAGGGATCGAACGGCGTTTTTTTCATTTTCATGTCGGTATGAACGCGAATCTGTCACATCCATATTGCATGAAGCCCGCTAAGCATGGGTTTTCTCCATGTTATCCAAAGCAAAGCGACAAGACACTCATTGGACAAGGTTAATCTATGGCGTCATATACAAGTAAACCACGTGTTACGTCACGAGAGTATTTGCTTTCATATAGGAATTGAACGGCTTTTTTATTTCATGCCGGTATGAACACGAATCGGTTACATCCATATTGCATGAAGCCCGCTTAGCATGGGTTTCTCCATGTTATCCAAAGTGAAGCGACAAGACACTCATTGGACAAGGTTAATAGATGGCGTCATATACAAGTAAACCACGTGTTACGTCACGAGAGTATTTGCTTTCATATAGGGATTGAACGGCGTTTTTTTGTTTTTTTTTCATTTTCATGTCGGTATGAACGCGAATCGGTTACATCCATATTGCATGAAGCCCGCTAAGCATGGGTTTTCTCCATGTTATCCAAAGCGAAGCGAAAAGACACTCATTGGACAAGGTTAATCTATTGCGTCATATAAAAGTAAACCACGTGTTACGTCACGAGAGTATTTGCTTTCATATAGGAATTAAA
The DNA here is from genome assembly GCF_002113885.1 of Mizuhopecten yessoensis. Classification (NCBI taxonomy): domain Eukaryota; kingdom Metazoa; phylum Mollusca; class Bivalvia; order Pectinida; family Pectinidae; genus Mizuhopecten; species Mizuhopecten yessoensis. The sequence continues at coordinate 620,987 of NW_018403369.1, read as the reverse complement.
CGGCGTTTTTCTTTTTCCTTTTCTTTTCATGCTGGTATGAACGCGATTCGGTTACATCCATATTTCATGAAGCCCGCTAGGAATAACACCCAGATCGGTTCACTCTCAGTATATCCATGTACGTTGGAATTCTTATCCGATCTTACACATATAATAATACAGCACGATGTATCTGTTTAAACTGTTTAATTTAAAGACATGGAAGAGTTCTATCTATTCCCAGTGGCCTTTTGAGATAATACTACGACATCGAAAGATACAGCATAAAAAAGTCTAAATGCTGATTTGACCCCCGTTAGGGATAACACTTGGGGTTCGACAACACTTCAAGAACACGTGCATTAATCGGGGAACGACGAAATTCACTCAGCACGACTTCGATGGTAAGAATAGACAAGTCATAAAAACTGTTTTAATTTGATAAGAAAAAGGACAGAAATCGCAGCGTTAAATTCCATTAGCATGGAGTGGGTGTATTCTGATGTTGTGTGTGAACAATAATTGTCAAGAATAAAACCACAATAATTCCCTCCCTGTAAACAGTAGAAAGGTTCACTGTAAGACGCTAAAAATAGTCATTAATAATGATTTTTTGCAAATCGGAGGCTTTCTTCTGTATGTTCTGGTTAGAGAACACTGAATAATCCACAACTGATGTGCTGCCCTCATCACAATACAATGGGATCTATTTGTTCTCACTTTCCTACAAATTCCTTATGATGGTGGCTCCCTAGGCATTCCAGAATACACCGAGCTACACAGTGTCTTCATTCTCTACAGAGAATATCGTATGCTATGCTATGCTAGTTTAAGTTTCGTATCTGATGCCAAACGCACGTGCTATACCAATTTATGTTGACGACGGGTGAGATGACAAAATACCTTGTACAATGTAAGTGTAAATTACATATTTGCGAACATTGCAAATACACAACATTTATTGATGTCAATTTGACATGAAAAAATCTAACCTGAACTGACCTGCAATTTTATGTTAAAGTCATGTCAATTTCACATAAACATCCTTCATGTCAAGTCAAATTGTCGTCAATTTTTACATGAAATTGACCTGATTTTGAAATGAAGAAAGTGTTCCTGTGTATATAATATATATGTTATGTCATCAGCCCTTCACGTCAGACCTTCAAAGCAGGATATTTCTAGAAGTTTGGATTGAAGTGTTTTGTATATAATAATTTTAGACTGTTGTAAAGTTTCGTTCTATTTTAGAGTATTTCAATTCCCTTTTACCCTCCACTTTTGTTACTTGAGTATCGCCCACTTCTTCATCTCCATTACGGATTTATAGAATCATCTCAATCTTTTAATGGAAACGAGCCTTGTCGTGTTATGCGCATAACACTTTCAAATTTGCACAAAATTACAATACAGAAACGCTTCATTCAATATATATTACAAACAATATAAGAACGTGTCTTCATGAAAATTATCGTTATATCCTGTTATCAAAGTTGTTATGGATGAAAAATGTTACCTTATCAAAATGATGCAGCAGTATCAAGTAATCTGTACTGTAACCTGTATTTATCATGTAACATTTACTGTAACCTGCATTTATTACGTAACATTTACTGTAACCTGCATTTATCACGTAACATTTACTGTAACCTGCATTTGTTACTTTAGCCATATTTGTTACTTTAATCTGTATTTGTTACTTTAATCTGTATATGTTACTTTAATCTGTATTTGTTACTTTAATCTGTATTTGCTACTGTCACATGTATCTGTAACTGTAATCTGCATGTATTGCTATAACCTGTATCTGTTACTAAAACCTGTATATGTTACTGTATTTGTTACTATAACATGTGTTTGTTAATGTTGTCGGTATTTGTTACTTTAATCTGTATTTGTTACTGTAACTTGTATTTGTTACTTTATGTTTGAGTCTTCAATGAATTTGACTTTGTAAACAAAGAAACGTGGAGACAAGAGCTTCACGTTTACTGGGGACACAGCACGTAAGGTTACTATGATACAACTTGTTTACCTCTTTTACAACAAACCCGGCCACATCGTTTATCATGACCTCCGTTTAAGCAATCAATATTCTGTAGAAATTATGAAACAATTTCCGACAGGAGAATCCAAATCCAGTTGCTTTTAATTAGATATAATTATCGGTAGTTGTAGTATTGCATGGCGTTATTAACAAAACCGCATGATTGGTTGTCTCAAAGAAGCTCATTTTACACAAACATCCGGGCAATTCGGTTCTGCCCTAACAATTTTACTTTGTTATACTTTCATTGTAATTGTTTAATTATTATTACTTCTACAGCCTGCTCCTAATGGGTAAATGGCACACTATAATGTATTAAATACCTGCAACAATTTCCTTTTGATAATTGTCATAATTAGTTTAAGGTTCGAAAACATACAGTGACCTAGTTTGTAAAATCATTCACGTCTCTGTTTGTGAGGTTTGCAGAACTTTATTTAAAATGTAAACATTACCTCATCAACAAAAGTTCTTAAACCCGACAAACACTGACATATAACGTACAATATGATCATATTTTCTCTTCATATTGGAATTGAATTACTCATTGAAAGACGGGTTGACCACAACAATGACGGAAGTCACTTCCCTATATTTTCTAGTTTGGCTTTTCCCTTGGATTTTAGATACTTCATTAATGGATTACTAAAAGTGGAAACGAAATAAGCGAAACGAAACGGAATGGAAATTTATTTCATTTTCTTTTCTTTTTCTTTTCTACTTCTAGTGATGCCGCTAATGATCCACCTGCTACTCTCATTTCGGTAACACTATTGGAATTCATCGGATCCCTGGCTTACTTGATTTGATTAATCAGGCTTGATGAATATTCTTACCTTCACGAACAAACGCCTGTTTCAGTCAAACCCGTGAGGACGGTTTGATTAATCAGACTAAGGGAGGTTGCAAACAGTACCCCCTGTTACACAGCCATGTGGCAATCTATTTGGTTTGTAGGTCATGGTGAAGACTTATACACCAATGAATCGTTTGATCCACCACAAGTATTACTCTATTGTACACAGCATTGCAAGAACATATTTTATTTGACCCTTGCACTTGTTGAAACCTTTGACTTAAGAACATTGTGACAAGTTTGTTAAGTAATTAATCTACTCGCGAAAACTGATTTTCTCCAGATGTGATTTGATCCAAAATGTGATTTGAGCCAAAATCATTCAGAAAAAGGGGAAAAATTTCGTCAAGAAGAACCCCTGAGCTTTAATAGTGACTAAAGGTCCACCATAATTGATTTCCATAATTATACATCTTTTATGGCTTTTGTATCACATACGAACGCGAAAAGGTATACCTTAAGCTGAAACCTCTGAAACCTCTGAATCAAAAAGACAACGAAGCTGTGTAACGCTACCACCTTGGTTACTACGGATTCAATCATTAGTGCATACTACCCTCCTCACAAAAGCGACCTCGTGGAAAAGGAAAAAGACACTTACCTTGGTGAAGTCGCCGAACATAAAACCTTGCTCTAGACCCACGAAGACGACCATGAGGGCCAGCAGCTGACATTTGGAATCCTTCAACATCTCAAGTGTAGCCAAGCATAACTCCTTGGACGTTAGGTTCTCGCTGTCGTCCTTGTTCTGGTCGCACTGGTCCATCAGCGAGATGAGAATGACCACACCCATCACCCCACACCCAAGATATATACTCAGCAGCATAATCCGGGTACTCTCTGGAATCATTGTTATAGTATCGGCGGAATAACGGGCCTGGTCTTCCATCCCTTCCTCTATTAGACAATAGGTTGAACCACACGTAAAGTTTGTTGACGTGTTATAATACTGAAATGTGTTGGGGAACGTCTTGTTCTGTGACATGACTAGCGTAGTTATGAGATTTCCCCATATATTGCTTGTCCTGTACAGACCACAAAATATCCCCATGAATTTGTTTATTACTATATCCTGGTCCTGAATGTGGGAATGCTCAGCGTACGCAAGCGCAATGGTGGTAATGGAAGTTGCTTGTGCACTCCACATTGGGCCGGCCAAACAGCCGAGCACAATCCCTAATGGGAGCAACATGTAATGCTCAGGATGAAAATTCCCTGCGAAATATCCAGTGAAGAAAATGAACGACATGACCATTGTCCACTTGGTCGTTAGTTTCTTGATGATAAATGGCGCAACGATACACGAAAGGATGGTGGTAAGGTACATGCTACTAAGGGAGACCACTCCTACACCACCTTCCCAATTCATGGTGCTCTGTAGTCCCTGTAAGGAAATGAAGGCTGTAAATATAAACATGAAAGCAAAGCCGAGGACAATGACGTTTTTAAGGGCCTTGGTTTCGCTCATGTCTCTGACGGCCTTCATGGTGGCGGGGTCGTGGGGGAGAGTATGGTAGCTTGTCAGAGTGTATGAGTGGATCGTGCTCCTCCTCCTCCCCTTGTTGTACTCCGCCCCGCCACCCCCCATCAGTGAAATTACGTTCGTGTGCCCGTGGGCCAGGGGATCTACAATCATCTTCTCCCTTGTTATCTCTGTGTCCGACGCCATTTTGGTAATGGTAGATATACTAATCAATGCTGATGTACGCTGATACACGCTAATATATACGTCCACAATTGTCAACAAATAACGGGGTATATCATTGAGTATTTGACGTCTCCCCTCGCCAAGTCGTACTAAAGTAAAAACAATCTTTCCTCTTCCACGAATTTATCTTAGAAAATAAAATAGGATTGATGAATATCAAACTATTTTCACCTATTTAAATATCGAGGGTAAATCGACACAATTGTTCTATAATTAGTAGTCTTTTACATTCTATTTGACGCCACCCCGCGGAGTTCTTTGCGAAAGTGTAAATCAGCGCTGTCTAAATGATGCCATATTAAACACACATCGGTAAGACCTCACCATGATTATGTCGTCGGTAAAAACAATAGCATCAATCCGCAAATCAGCTCCATGTGATGAATGGCGTTGTTAAAGACGCGTGCGTGCTGTGAGAGCGCTGACGATTACTGATTTATCGTCCAACTTAAGCTTTAGAGGGACGAATATTCAGTGATGTAGAATTGTTCGGACTTACTAGAAGCCACCAGAACAAGCTTAGCGTCTAACGACAACTGTTATTACAGAGTATTACGTCCAAACAGATAAGGCTTCGTTTTTGCAAACTCGTGTGTTAAATTCCGTAGCTGTATTCAACAGGAGGTGGCAATAGAGGTAAACTTGATCTGGATCCCAAACACGCGAGGGACGCAGATTTAGCACTCGGTTTATATCGACAAAACAATGATGATATCTCTTTAAAAGATAAGGATGAAGAGACAGACGTTTACTCTACATAAAACAGGTTATGTCTATTAACTTAGTGATAACACATTGTGTCCGATTGTAAAACTTTCATCATGGGATAAATACTTTGATCACAGAAGTCCTGTCTGTCTCCCTGGTAGAATTATCGCATATATCAATACAAGTACAGCCTTTGGGTTCCAGCTGATGTATGACCTTTGACCTTTAACGTGTTCACTTATTTTGATACCGGGTACCAATATATTTGACTCCTGTGCAATTCTCGTTTCTATCGAAAGTATTCCACATAAAGTATCACATGAAAACAAGCTTAATTAAGTAAATTATAAAAGAAGTAAAATGGAATGTTTTATATTCGGACGTAAATCACTGTCAGTTACAAACACTCATACGAGTATGATAAATAATGGAAATGTTTGACAAATCGCATCACTGATGTTACCGGAACGTAGATTCGTTCCTATTACGTACTATCCAGAAAAGTATGGAACAAACTTTTCGGTGTCAAAAATTACAATTCCTCAATCATGGCGGACGTAACATTTCCTGTTGATAGTTCTCCTTAGCCACTAGTGTTTTGATTACTGACGGAGGGTCCACGCTAATTAAGTTAGTCCATCATTAGCCGGGTACGGATATCCATCTCATAACAATTGGGTTTCCCGTACTCTTGATCATTAAGAAGAATGACGGATGAGTAAGTCATCGCTTATAGATATGGCACCAGCCCTTCGTTTTCAAACCCGATTGAATAGTACAATCTGATATTATTTTGGTGAATACTTTTATATCGCCAATCAGTATGTATATACTAGTTAGAAGAGTTTTACAGGAGTTCCGTAATGACAGCACCAGACCCACGTGCGGCAGCACTTGTACGAGGATTGTGTAATTGGTGGTTTGTCTATTTACTGTAATCGGCACACATGGCGGTCTGACACCTCTGCTACGGCACTAACAAATCGTAGTCCCCCCTGAAAAGTATGCTGTATCGAACGCTGTTTGGGCAACGCTCCAACTAAAGGATGGTATCAAACGCATCGAACGCCAAGAGGTGGCGAGACAAGAAAGTCCAATACAAGTGTGGTATTTCTCTGCGTCAGTTCGCCGGTGGTATGGTATCCAGAAGCGCTCTCTGAAATATTGCAAAACAATACACAAGGTAAAATAGCCATAAAAAATGATAAAATAATTTGATTGGTCATTCATGTTACACTACATCAATGCGGACATCCGGTACTACTGTCATATATCATAAACCAGCTTCGAATCGAGAGCTCTATGAGTATAACATAGATACTTCATTGCGTTTACAGTCACGAATCATGTTATTCCTCGAATGTATTACATCGTTATTGTATTATAGAATTCAACACAGAAGCAAGTGTTCAAACATTATGATTTTTAAATAGAACTAATCATCAAACAAAAAACCTTCCCGATTGTAAATACAAACATGAGACTGTTTACATAAGTTTGATATTTTATATTTGAATATCCGTCATAACATCTTATGTAAGATTACTACGTAAATAGTTCCTAGAGACATTGTTTCCCTATAACCTTATAACGAAACATTTTAATAGATGCATTGTAATTGTATTAGTTATGTAGTACAGATATATAACTTATATATGGTACTCTTATCACATATGTTGTATATGTTATACATGTGAATAAAAAGGACAAAACAAACCATACACATCTATAAAATAAAAATATTATTTACGCATGCTTCACTGTTTTGGAATTATCGATTCAATTATTGTATTCTCGAATCAAATTTTAAATTAATGACCCTACCAACAACCTCCGTCATGTTTTCCAGTATTAGGTAAATTAACTGGGGAGTAATTGAGAAACTGTAATACGAGGTCACTTACACTTTGAAAGACAGATAGTTTAATTACAATCATCAACGTGTGAAACACACATAAATCTGATCAAATTATTCCTGATGTAACAATGGTTCAAATATCTGGACCCTCAACAATAAACCTTTATCGTCCCCTTAGTAATAAATCGTGATCTTTTTGTGTTGTATCTGTTATATCTGTTGCTCGGTTCTGTATGTTGCGTGTTAAATGCGACAACAAAATTCCTCAAATCCTAGAAACAACAGATAGCCGTCAAATTTAAAGGATTTATTTCATTTTTAAAATTCAATTAACACAATCAATCCTTCGAATTTGTTTTCGGGTTTAATTAGTATTAGTAATCTACGGGGACCATGCTTTAATTAAAAGCACACATGCATTGCATGTTTGAGAACGGATCATAATTGCTCCTAACGAATTGTTAAACCCTCATCTGTTATCGAGGAATTCATGTGTTTCGAGCCCTTATGTAAAGGTATGAAATATTCCACTATTTATTGTGACACAACGTTTTGAGCAGATCCACCGGTTGGTGTGCATTTACTCAGTTAGTTGGTTAAATACACCTGGAAGTCAGTTTGGCGTACTTTGCACGATCTCCTTGCGTGAGTTCCTACTGTGATCGGAACCGTCTAGAAAGATTTCCTTCTCGTGTAATAAATCATGCTTACTAAACTATTGTATTTGCACGCGAAAACGTTGTATTGTGGCACATGGCTTATGAGTCATACATGTCTTCTATATATACATACCCTTCAGTACTGAGGGACCGTCTGCTAATCCGTGTCTTTAGTCGTGACGTTTATTTCCTATTATTCTTCGTTCTTATAGAATTATGTAACTCCCGTTATTGTTAGTTGTGGGTTTTTTCTTTGTCAATGATAAGGCCATGCATTGGAGTTGTGGGGTTAGACATGAACACAATACAACAGAGAACACATGTCAGAAGCGTAACTATCCCTTCTTAATCAGCATTACTTGACAGGGTTTATCTCACATTGGTTAGTGTATTATTTTGATATATTGTATAGTAGTTGTATATATAACCATAGTGATGTGGAGATGACCAAGTCAGTGTTGATTTCTGATTGAACATCTAAGGACGTAGCGTTCGGTATAGACGTCATTTATACAATAAAACAAATCCCAGAAATGTTCCCATTGCTTGGAAGTGTATCTTATCTAAACTCCAAATCCATGCGACAGAAAAAAACCATTTTCTTCATGTTATATGTTTTTACCTTTAAAATTATGTGACAAGAGAACTTCAATTAAAATTCCAATTTGGTTTTTGGCTACAAGCGTTATCTAAACACATATTAGTGGAAGAATGATAGCAATTAATTATTATGATCCTTAACATTTGTTTTGTCTCTCGTTAGATTTTAATCTTTTTATTTTCTATCCGCTGTGAGTTCCGATGACGTCATTGCACGTATTTGTTACGGTATAATTGAATGTCAGATAAATAAACAGACTGTACTCATGTGCACCAAAAAGCATTAACCTAAGCATCACTACCATTTGATTGGCTCATGCTCCATAATCAGCCACAATTATAATTCGAACTTGATATTTTGAAGATGATAATTTTTGTTTGCACATCGGTTGCATTCCCAGCGAGACGTTTAATGACGTCATCAGAGGCTTTAATTTGTATAACAGACACGTGCATACCAATCCGAGTGTTTTGTTAACGTTCACGTACGTAAACGTGTGAAATAGTCCATACAAAACCAGTCTCTTCAGGTCTCTCTTATTCTCCCTTCCTTTTACCTGTGTTTTATAGGAATGAGATGTTCCATTAGGACTAAAGGATTACTATCACTACTGAAAGGCACGAAAATATAAAGTAGTACATAGCTCAGTGAAGAAAACAACCTGCCAACGAGATGATTTACTGTTACCCGTATGTCATTATTCAAGGATTAGTTGTCTATTTTGGTCAGGTTATAAGGTGATTACTCCAGTGACCACGTGTAATGATTTTACTCGACCAAAATAGAAAATCATTTCTTATGCTTACAGTATTTTGCTGTGAATGGTTAGTGACTATTTTAGCCTTTAGTTTGATCACCAATATTTTTTACTGTCTTAACGGGTCGTCTTTTCAATAAAAGTAAAGGGTGTCTATAAGGCCCTTTTTTGGGCCCCGGTATATTCGGATTTTCACCTCCTTATTTTGTTCAAAGATGTCCTATTGTATGACATGCGGAAAAACTAAGGTAAAACCTTGACCGAAAGTGGGTTTCTGTGGGTACCAAAAGGGGTATGGTAAATCACAAATATAGTTTGCTGTTTTCAAAATGAGCGTAAAAACCGAAATAATACCATTTCATACCGTTTCTGTTTTTGAAAACATGTATAAATTAGACAAGCATATGTAACAGAATGAAAAATGTCAGAAATTCAATTGTCACTTAAAGGTTGTTTATATAAAACAAAGGATTACGTCAGGGGTCTTTTTTGGTCATTTTCAATTGAAAAGTAATTTGTTTTCTCAATAATTTCCTTTCTAATTAATATTTTGACTTGAAATTTACAACTTCACTCATTTAAGTAGACTTACATAAATTGCATATTGACTACATACTTTCCTTTTGTTTTATACTGAGTTATGGCTTCTGGACACATCTCAAACTTGGCTTATTCAACTATCTCTCAGTTTTAAGTGAATTAAAAGGTGCTTGACACCCTTTATATGCTATAAATATAAAATTTGCTCAACACAGTGGGTTCCAGGTCCTGATTTGGTGTTTTTACTTATCAAAGTTAACTTACAAATCAAACATGGCATTTGCCACCACAACTACTGTAAAATGATTGATTTAATATATGAAGTTTGATTTGCTGGTAATTTTAAGTCTCCTAGCCATGGTACGGTACCCTATCGTGTACGTGGGGGTTTTGTTTTAAAGTACAGCGGCTCTGCAATAGAAAGGCCCCACGGAGAGTATACAGCCGTTTGAGACATGTTGCTTACATTGATTGTTTACATTTATGTTTATGACATGCTCATATATGATAAAAGTAAATGTGTGGCTGTTCAAGAGACTGAACTAAAATCTTACTAATGACAAAGATTGTATCATCATCTTTGGAACAGTAAAGCTTAAAATGCAATACGGTTTTAACCTTTCAATGCCATGTATTGGTAAATGATTGTACTAAATAGTTTTACGTCATTCTTATCATATTTTTTTTTAACTCTGAACACTGAATAAACATACAGCTAGGCCACTAAGTAATTACACTGATACGTTTGTTACAGCGCGTGATAGTTCGGGTACTCTCATTTACATATTTGCATTATCTACCGGAAGCTGCAGCTTGTTTTCCCTATCGATTTGGTCCACCTACACATTTTAAGTTTGACCATGTAGTCGTCCATTTACACATTTTTGTTACATGTAGCTTTTGTCAAATGCAACTATGTGATCATGCCCGCATAGACAAGTGTTGTCACTTGATCTCAACATATTGTGATTTTTGATCACGTCTACCTATATAGCTCTGGTAACGTAATCATGTGTACCTAGACACCACTGGTAAGCTTATAGTTAATGGGGCTAATAGAATATCCCTTACCTTGATGGTATGACAATCTCTAACAGTCATGGTGTTTTTTTCATTGTCTAATCTGATGTTCTTTCGAGAACTCCAAATAACCACGATGTGGATGGAGATTTCTTTGTAACATTCTCAAGATAGGGGATGATTATTTTCTCCCTTCACTTTGTTAAAAACAACATTGTTCAGTACTTGCAATCCATATTAGTGGATGGTTAGTTTAGGCGATCAGACACCTAAACCATTCGGCCACCGCAATCCATACTGGAGGGTTAGTTTTTACGATAAGACACCTAAACACTCAGCCGCTGCAATCCATATTGGAGGAGGGTTAGTTTTTACGATAAGACACCTAAACCACTCGGCCACTGCAATCCATATTAGTGGAGGGTTAGTTTAGACGATCAGACACCTAAACCATTCGGCCACCGCAATCCATATTGGTGGAGGGTTAGTTTTTACGATAAGACACCTAAACACTCAGCCGCAATCCATATTGGAGGAGGGTTAGTTTTTACGATAAGACACCTAAACCACTCGGCCACCGCAATCCATATTGGTGGAGGGTTAGTTTAGACGATCAGACACCTAGACCATTCGGCCACCGCAATCTATATTGGTGGAGGGTTAGTTTTTACGATAAGACACCTAAACCACTCGGCCACCGTAATCCATATTGGCGGAGGGTTAGTTTAAACGATAAGGCACCTAAACCACTCGGCCACCGCAATCCATATTGGTCGTGAGTTAGTTTTTACGATAAGACACCCAAACACGTTTGATGTTGATAATAACCAAGCTTACGCCACGTTTGATGTTGATATTAACCAAGCTTACACTCGTTTGATGTTGATATTAACCAAACTTTCGACACGTTTGATGTTGAAATTAACCAAGCTTACACTCGTTTGATGTTGATATTAACTAAGCTTACACTCGTTTGATGTTGATATTAACCAAGCTTACACTAGATTGATGTTGATATTAACCAAGTTTACGCCACCTTTGATGTTGATATTAACCAAGCTTACACCACGTTTGATGTTGATATTAACCAGGCTTACGCTCGTTTGATGTTGATATTAACCAAGCTTACACTCGTTTGATGTTGATATTAACCAAGCTTACACCACGTTTGATGTTGATATTAACCAAGCTTGCACCACGTTTGATGTTGATATTAACCAAGCTTACACCACGTTTGATGTTGATATTAACCAAGCTTACGCCACGTTTGATGTTGATATTAACCAAGCTTACACCTCGTTTGATGTTAATATTAACCAAGCTAACACTCGTTTGATGTTGATATTAACCAAGCTTACGCCTCGTTTGATGTCGATATTAACCAAGCTTGCACTCGTTTGATGTTGATATTAACTAAGCTTACGCCACGTTTGATGTTGATATTAAACAAGCTTACGCCACGTTCGATGTTGATATTAACCAAGCTTACACTCGTTTGATGTTGATATTAACCCAGCTTACGCCTCGTTTGATGTTGATATTAACCAAGCTTACACCACGTTTGATGTTGATATAACCAAGCTTACGCCTCGTTTGATGTTGATACTAACCAAGCTTACACTCGTTTGATGTTGATATTAACCAATCTTACGCCTCGTTTGATGTTGATATTAACCAAGCTTAAACTCGTTTGATGTTGATATTAACCAAGCTTACGCCTCGTTTGATGTTGATATTAACCAAGCTTAAACCACGTTTGATGTGGATATTAACCAAGCTTACACTCGTTTTATGTTGATATTAACCAAGCTTACACCACGTTTGATGTTGATATTAACCAAGCTTACGCCTCGTTTGATGTTGATACTAACCAAGCTTACACTCGTTTGATGTTGATATTAACCAAGCTTACGCCTCGTTTGATGTTGATATTAACCAAGCTTACACCACGTTTGATGTTGATATTAACCAAGCTTACACCACGTTTGATGTTGATATTAACCAAGCTTACACCACGTTTGATGTTGATATTAACCAAGCTTACACCACGTTTGATGTTGATATTAACCAAGCTTACACCACGTTTGATGTTGATATTAACCAAGCTTACACCACGTTTGATGTTGATATTAACCAAGCTTACACCACGTTTGATGTTGATATTAACCAAGCTTACACCACGTTTGATGTTGATATTAACCAAGCTTACACCACGTTTGATGTTGATATTAACCAAGCTTACACCACGTTTGATGTTGATATTAACCAAGCTTACACCACGTTTGATGTTGATATTAACCAAGCTTACACCACGTTTGATGTTGATATTAACCAAGCTTACACCACGTTTGATGTTGATATTAACCAAGCTTACACCACGTTTGATGTTGATATTAACCAAGCTTACACCACGTTTGATGTTGATATTAACCAAGCTTACACTCCGTTTGATGTTGATATTAACCAAGCTTACACCACGTTTGATGTTGATATTAACCAAGCTTACACCACGTTTGATGTTGATATTAACCAAGCTTACACCACGTTTGATGTTGATATTAACCAAGCTTACACCACGTTTGATGTTGATATTAACCAAGCTTACACCACGTTTGATGTTGATATTAACCAAGCTTACACCACGTTTGATGTTGATATTAACCAAGCTTACACCACGTTTGATGTTGATATTAACCAAGCTTACACCACGTTTGATGTTGATATTAACCAAGCTTACACCACGTTTGATGTTGATATTAACCAAGCTTACACCACGTTTGATGTTGATATTAACCAAGCTTACACCACGTTTGATGTTGATATTAACCAAGCTTACACCACGTTTGATGTTGATATTAACCAAGCTTACACCACGTTTGATGTTGATATTAACCAAGCTTACACCACGTTTGATGTTGATATTAACCAAGCTTACACCACGTTTGATGTTGATATTAACCAAGCTTACACCACGTTTGATGTTGATATTAACCAAGCTTACACCACGTTTGATGTTGATATTAACCAAGCTTACACCACGTTTGATGTTGATATTAACCAAGCTTACACCACGTTTGATGTTGATATTAACCAAGCTTACACCACGTTTGATGTTGATATTAACCAAGCTTACACCACGTTTGATGTTGATATTAACCAAGCTTACACCACGTTTGATGTTGATATTAACCAAGCTTACACCACGTTTGATGTTGATAATAACCAAGCTTACACCACGTTTGATGTTGATATTAACCAAGCTTACGCCACCTTTGATGTTGATATTAACCAAGCTTACACTCGTTTGATGTTGATATTAACCAAGCTTACGCCACGTTTGATGTGGATATTAACCAAGCTTACACCACGTTTGATGTTGATATTAACCAAGCGTACACTCGTTTGATGTTGATATTAACCAAGCTTACACTCGTTTGATGTTGATATTAACCAAGCTTACGCCACGTTTGATGTTGATATTAACCAAGCTTACTTCTCGTTTGATGTTGATATTAACCAAGCTTACACTCGTTTGATGTTGATATTAACCAAGCTTACGCCACCTTTGATGTTGATATTAACCAAGCTTACTCCACGTTTGATGTTGATATTAACCAAGCTTACGCCACGTTTGGCGGTACATTGTAGTTGCTCTACCGTACACTATGTAACAGATCACACTGGGTACGCGGAACCCTGGTGGGTGTTTTACTGCTAGTATATATTATAGCTAAGGTATGTGATAAGTACGCCACTTTGCTACACGTGCTTTATCAGCTGTAAAATCTCGGGACGTCGTATTACCTGCTATCTATTCCAGTATGATAAATCATTTCCCCAGAGCGTGTTTGATTGCAATAATTCATCACCCCTGAATTATACAACATGTACACATTTCTTCAGTTTGTGTTTGGTTACTGTAATTGTGTTACATACATGCATGTGTTTAACTCAACATAATACCCTATTCATGTTGAAAGGAAAATACAATCGATATTTGTTTATTTTTTTATGAGAAGGAAATTGATCAGAAAAAAATATGCATTACATTGAAACTGTAAATGAAAACATGCCATGCTCGAAACTGTTTCCGGCAAGGTGGAATAACAATGCAAACAGGGGGAAATCCATAATTTAACTGTCAGTAAAATTAGAATGAATCCGGATCGTAGTTCTGCTCAACCGCTATATATTGTTACAGTTTGCTTCGCATTCTACAAGATTTCCCTGGAGACAGATTTTACCGAAAAAAGTATGGAAGGGAACATGCAGCATGGTTTGGCATAGAGCTATTCTTCAACGTGACCAATAATTGAATTGTATGTTGATGCAGTGGGAAACACCAAAA
This sequence comes from Mizuhopecten yessoensis, assembly GCF_002113885.1. Taxonomy (NCBI): domain Eukaryota; kingdom Metazoa; phylum Mollusca; class Bivalvia; order Pectinida; family Pectinidae; genus Mizuhopecten; species Mizuhopecten yessoensis. Next base: position 605,906 of record NW_018403369.1, on the reverse strand, counting down.
CAGTTAGCTTTGATCATCCCTGCATTGGCCTGCTCCATGCCACTATATGATCATTAAATGCGTCTAGTGTGGTGACCCTCTACGGAATCAAAGGTCTTCTTCAGTGTCGCCTTTAAACGGACATAGACGAGACCAACCCGAATAGTATGCGAATATTCAATACCAGGGGGTCTGTTACTATTCCACTGTTATTGTTTTGATTCTGTATAACTGGTATGGCATCGTATATCCAACAAAGAAGCAGCAGTAACACATGTTGTACCTGTGCACATTCTGGGAAATAAACTACCTATTGTATCGCAACTAACGAGTCAACTAATTTTGACGACCCCGAAAAGTATATGGTTTTCTTTTGTGTTTCTGCGAATGGGACGTTGGAGAAATTAAAACTGATCAGACGCTTCATTTGTTGCACTTTAGACTTCTATCTTTGATTTTCCTCCTCTCCCTGTTTTTTTTTGCTGCGGTTCCCCCCTAAATGCCCCGGGTAGGCTCGTTGTCAGAATTATGTGACCAGATATAGTGTCATGTTAATGTGTCCACATAATTACACTTAATTGCAATCGCAACATAGAAAGTCTTTTATGTTTTCTGTAAGTATCTTTTGGAATCAAAATTTCACGTATTACACGTTGTTTTGAGATAGCGGTTATCAAGGCACAAGTCCTTGTACTACGTGTTCTATAGTAAAACGTGTATGTTAGAAAGCTTTCACTAAGTACATGGTCATGGTAATGCAAACAACTATAAAGGAATTTACAAAAAAAACACCATTCTAACATGTGGCTTGCCTTAGTAAACAATGGCAGTCATAGTACTTTGCATAAGAGAATATATAGAGAATAATACATGCCTTTTTCCGTATCACACCCAGTAGCAATTCCAGACTGCAATATCAGCACCAAGGCCGAAGGCCCTAGGGCTGTTATTGGTCGAGGGTTGATACTGGGTGTGATATAGAAAAAGGCATGTTTTATTCTGTTTATTACATACTTACTAATAAAAGCTACTACCTTATAATCTATTTTTCGTTTGAAATATTGAAACGGATTTTGGGGTGTGATACGGGTTTTGCGGGGTGATATGGGTTTTGGGATGTGATACGGCGGGGGCTGATATGGGTAAGAGCAATTGTGTCGTATCGCATATACCAAAAAACCCGTATTTATTAGTAAGTATGTAATAAATGGTAATAATTGGGGAGAAGGAACACATCGACTTGTATCAATACTAGGAACCTAATTAAATAAATGAATATATCATTGACGAATACGCGCAATTAATATGGCCATTATTTACATTATTATACTTCGATTTCTATGTGTAAACGTTGTATACAATATCTTACATATAGTAGTTAGCTTTACGTAATGGTATATATTGTTTCATAAATTATTATTAATAACAATTAAGAGCATTGAATGGTTTAATCAACCCTTTAACCAACGGCATTATGATTTAAAACATTGGAAGTTACAAATGCAAAAAGATTCATTTCATTTATTTATATAATGTTATTGGAAATATATATCGTATTTTTTTCAGAACCAAATTAAGGCATTAAGTATCCATGTTTCACTGCTAAATACTGTACTTACACATTTGAAATGGATTTTTCAGGCCAGACTATAATTTGTATAAATCATTTCTGTAAAGAAAAGCATACCTGGCAAGAATTGCTTATAAATAAAAATAATAATAGAGCTGTAATCGACAGTAGTGTTCTAAGTATCAAAATACCTAGAGTAGGATTCGAACCCTGGACTGCAGATTGTTATACTATCGCCCCAGCTGACTGAGCTTTCTGGTCATTGGAAGTATCCAGACCCAACCTTGCTGCAGATATATCCAAAACGCAATTAAGTGGAGGTTACTGTATTTACGAAAAACTACAGTGCATAGGGACAGTGATCCTTAAACTATTATATGGAATAAATCCAGTCAACAAGGCTAGAGCCTCTTACAGGATCTAACTTTTGGATACAATAAATAATTTACAAAGAAAGGAAGTGCATGTTTGAAATGTTTTTCTTGATACAGAAATTCAAATAAGTATACATTTGTATTGCTCCATATGGCGTACATTTTGCGTACATTTCGGACTCGACGTTAGCCCTTAAGATCAAAAGAGTGATTTTGATAAGCGATATTCTCAAACATGATTTCCCCATATATTTTTAGGCAAAATGATATAACTAAGTTGTATGTTCATACCGTTGTTAAGACTTGAGCATAACTTGTAGAAATCTAGACCAGTGTTGACAAAGACAGACATCGACTAACAACTACGTGCACCGTTACTGCGTTGATTCGCCAATGTTGACAAATATGTTTTGACGATCTAAAACGGTTGTTGCTGTTACCGAATATAACAGCCATTCATCTACAGAAAAACATTTTTTTGACTTCAACATGCTCAATCACAATTACAAATATGGATATAATATGAACCAAATATGCACAATCAGCCAAACCGCCAACACAAGAACCAGACATTGTCGCTGTAATAGTAAATCTATATGTATCCTCGTAAACAAAGATGGACACAGTCGTAAACACTGTCGCAATAAACAGCAAATCATAATAAATTTGATAAATCTTCTAATTGTATTGACAATATTTTATTGACTTCAAAGCGACACTAGTTATAAAGCTTCGCTATTCGCCAACAGCATCGCAGGCTTACGATTAATGACCCAAATCCATTAAATATCTAGGGATTCGAGGTAATATAACGGAACCAGACACGGCGGTTAAAGCATTGTCGTCTTCTTTCATCTCAAAACGTACTTTTCGTTGGGAGGTTCTTCAATAAAATATCAAAATTAACTGATATTTTCTATGATTTCTTATATCAAATGTCGATTTTTAATCTCAAAACGAGTTACTTGGCTGTAGCAAGATTGCTTTAAACGCATGTTAATACGAATGTTAAATTTTTGTTAAAAGCTAACCTGATTAGACTAGGGAAAAAACTGGATAAGTGTTATTAGGGACGATTCCGGAACAATTCCGATTGGCATGTGTTAGCGAGAAGGCTGATAGCCTCGAATACAATATGGAGAGGTGAATTAACAGACGTGACAATAACCTGGCCCCATTATTGATGGAACCGAAGTCACGTGTTTATATAAGACGATGTACGAAATATGATCATTCTAAAACCTGCAAGATTTATAACTATGTACATTTTGTATACATATTATACATTGGTTTAAACTATTTATCATTGTTTGAACATTTTCAGATTGATAGTGAAATAATAACGCTTCTACTTGGTATAAAACATATATCTCATATATAACATTTTTGCTATTTTTCATCGAAAATTGACCAATAGGAGAGCACTATTTATTGGGAAAGCTGCGATATTGATTGCAGGGTTGTTATGTGCTGTCAGTTTAGCAATAAGGTGTCTATTGGAAATATAATACAGTGTTATTTGGAACTCCTTGTTGATTAAAGACCACCGATCACATTAATGCACTAATTACTTGTTAGCAGGTCCGTGATGGGTTGTATTAAGTTCAGCTTATGTTGTGTGTTGTTTCTGTAAGGAACAAAACGGTATGTATATCCGAATATCAATACAGCTTATAACAGCATTCAGAAAAACAAAATACAGAACATCAGTCCCTCTCTCAAGTATCACAATGGTTATCCGTGTTCAAACAATGTATCATATTAGGGAAACGAGTTACAGTAGCGAGTCGGTGTTTAAATAACATACATTTATGGGGTTTTTTTCAAATATTCTTTGTAACAGTTTTCAAATGCAACCATCTGTGTTAACTATACTATCGATGACATGTAATGGTCTCCCTTTATTGCGATCAATGTTCATTGCAGAAACGAGGATTCAGTCACAGCCACACTGATTGCTGCAGGAGTAATTGTCGGTTATGCAACCCTAATTGGTATAGGAGAACTTCGTCGTTGTGAATGCACCCCCGTTTTCATTATCGCCATTCTCCCGAACAATTATATCGGTTTCCCGTCCTCGTTTGACAAATACGTCCGGCTTAGTGTTCAGATAATAATTATTAAAGGATTGGCACATGTCAAAGAATCGAATTTGTCAACCACTAGAGTTACTCCATCACTAGTATCACCTGGTAAAGTTTGTAGAACATAATGGTCAAAGTTCTGAATCCTAGATGCTATATATATTTGAAACAATTATAATGAAAAAAATTAAAAAAATCCACTTTACTTCTAATATGTAATTAACCTGATGACGTCTGACACAAAACCTGATGACGCCTGGCACAAAACCAGATGACGCCTGACACAATACTTGATGACGCCTGGCACAATAATTGATGACGCATAACACAATAATGCCTGCCACGACACCTGATAACTAAGATACCTATGAGTGAAACAGATGTCAGATAACTTGTGTTGAACACCCAATTATTACCACTACCATCAGGAAGGACACTTGTGTAGTTGACCCAGCTGTCTAAAATGTGTAACGCGACCTATCGGGACCTGTCAAAGTCAGCCAAGGTCTAATCTTGGTCCGGAAGTGAATAGCAGCTGGAACGACACTGTATCATTATCTCCTCAAACACAGTGCAACGTGTACGAAGCCTATGTTAACAACCCATAATCATGTAACTAAGTATGATAATTTCAGACTTCAAATGAAATACTGGTTCTGTTCTTTATTTATGGTATAAGGGTATTCAAACTAATATATAGAGGATAACAGATTGAATTAGTATACAATTACTGATAATCAGATTGAATGGTTATTTAATATACTCTTGATAAATAGCTCTACAATAATCCTAATTTTGTGAAATTCGTGAATAATGGGGAAGTATTGATGAGTAGAACCTATTGATGAAAAGGCCGAGTTGATAACAGGTAGGTGTCTTCCTTACCGAATGCAGCTTCGGTAATCCAGTCGCATTCATTTCCAGGAAAAAAATGTAATGTTGGACTGTAATATTATTTTGGCCAGTTTGATAAAAAAAAAAAAAAAATCAATTTTCCCACTAAAACGTTAGCTGGACATTAACAAAACAGATACGTTGCGAGGCTGTCCTTGATACATATATGTACCGCGAAAAAAGCGAATAACGACACCATTTGCAGAAAAAAAAATCGCCAATACGAAGAAAACAAATGACATATTTTCTCCCAAATGCTGCTTTATTTTTTGGCGCTTTTTACATTTTCAGTATTTTGCTTCTGAGTTTATTCGTCTTTTCGTTATTATTTTGTTTAGTTGGTCTGTGTTCGTTGTTGACAAAGCGAAAACACGAAATGCCATGTTTAACCCACCGTTTATTATTGATATATTTGTTTAAAATGGAAACAGTATCGTTTTATCCGCCATCTCCAGACACATGTAGAGTAACATGCTTTGGTAGTCTAGGTTCACATGCTGACTCGCATTGGCAATAAAACACATGCATCATTCATTATCGACCTCCGATACGGAAAACATCTGTCCTGTACACAAACAGATGACGTCATCCCTGGTGGCATTAACCTGTTGACGATAACAGGACTATTTATTACGAAATCTGGAGTGAAAATGCATATCTTGTTTCTCGTTATTTATCACAAAAAGTCACAATCATATTGTGGGTTTGAATTTTCTGTGCAAGATTATGACATAGCTTCTGGTGTGTTTCCATACGGAATTCTGTAATTCCTGATAAGCGGAAATACTCTAAGATGTCAATTTAAGTTGACATAAGCGACTTCCTATCTCTCCATAGATAGACTGTATATATAGGAACATTAAAATGCGCCGCAAGAAGCTAACTGAAGCTTTCCATTGGTGTCGACAAGTATATCAACTATATCAACTAATAAAGTCCTCTTCAAATGCCTCCTAATGCAACCGGAAGTAAAGTGGATAGTATATATTAAGAAGCATCTCAAAAAGCGAATAGATGAACGAATATATACGTCTCTGTCATGATTTAGTGATCGTTTCATTTCTGATCATTATTTTGTGATTGTTTCATTTCTCATCATGATTTCGTGGTTGTTCTACTTTTTATGCATTCATGCCTGGTTCTTTTTGTAGTGCAGTCATGATCACCGTTTCCTAACAGGAGGAATGCGTTCTAGTGTATAAAGTTCTGTATTTTCAGTCATTCACATCAATGGACAGTAGTTGAAGCTAGCAGTGCGCGTACTTACTAAATCGGCAAGTAGAGCCCTATAACATGCTATACTAAATATGATTATCAATGAACTCGAGGCACCTATCAAAAATCGTGACGGCCATTATAAATTGATGCTATATTGTCTTTTGGGAATTGTCAATGCACAAGGACAAATCAATGAAAAACAAAGTCTATACTTCACGACAACAGCACGAACCGTTTATTGGAATCAATACAACACAGGGAAACAGGCCAAGAGTTTCATGGAGGGTTTGCAAATACGATAACAAGGCCTGCTTGCAAAGAAGATCTAGGCTTGCTTGATAGCCAAGGGATCCTACATATAATTTTTTTCAATTTTTCAAATCACAAACTACAAATTAATCACGATTCTGTATTACAATCCTTCCGAATAACAATTAATGATAAGGATACAGACCTGCCTCGTTTGTTTTGGATTCCAAAACTCACAGGAATCCTTGTGCACAACTTTTTATCTCTGACTGTTTTAATTTCTCTATCAAACCATTATCCAAACGTATTACTACCATTCCTAGAACGTTTAATTGGGGATGATAGCCATCACACTGTTCACTCCAGAGAGGGATTAATGGAATGCAGATTTCAAAAACAACGTATGGTCAATCATGAACATCATCTTCTTAAAAATGAAAAAAAAGAAGTATGTTATCTGTCAGACATTTTTGCCTTTTCCACTGTTTACCTTACCATACTTAATTGCAACTGAAGGAACGCATTTGGTCCCTTTTTCCGGTGATGTCTCTTACAAGAAAAGCGATCGGTGATAGAAAAAAGATGGTTCTATACTATTTTGGGGCATATCATTCGAAAAGCACAACAAAAGTCAAAATCACATACACTGAGGATAAAAGTGTGAGAATGGCAATATCTTAATTTTGGTGGCAAGATTTTCCAGCATAGAATAAGCCATCCTGTGGGAACAGGCTTTGCCCCTCTTCTGACCGACTAGTTGAACTCATTTAAAAGCTTATCAGGATGGTAACACAATTCTAGCCGATCCCTTTCATTTCCCATTCAAATATATGATAAATATACGACGCTGTGGTTTTATTCAATACAAAGACATCGATCGCATGAAATTGACTCTCGGTATTTTCATAAGGAGCTGTAATCACAATGCTTTGTTAATAGTGTTATGTCACTTTTGTTTCCTTTCTGCTATGATGATGTTATTTAGGTCAAGACATGTGTCTGTCTAACGTGCTCTTTTGTTATCTTTTTTTGGTCCATATATGTATAAAAAGTATCGTTTCCGTGGCTGTGGCCGTGCTGTTAGAGAACGGAGGGATATGTCAGCTGAACAGCACACAAAAGCTGATAGTTTGGCATCACGAAACACCGTACACTAGTAGCGCTATAGCACGACGTGTCACGACAAACAGATCACGATCTGTATATCTTGTATATGTGTCTCCCTGACAGAAGTACGGCTGTTACGGGGAAATATAGGGAACCTCGAACCGCCTACAGACAATTGCCATTTCACTCTTGACATCGTAGTATGGTATCGACATTGTACGAAATTCAATAGTGGTCTTTATGCCACAGTACGAAGCGTGATTTTTATAAACAGAAGGAGTTTCTTATTTGGCCGTAGGAGCAGGCATGCAACGTAACTGTGTATATTGATAATGTAGCCGTATACTCAGATAATGAGTCCATTTGTGCAAATAAATACCCGTATATATATATAACGTAACTGTTCATATAATTTGTGTAACCTTATGTTTCGGTAATGTAGCCGTATGTTAAGGAAATGTACCCGTATGTTGAGATAATGTACTCGTATGTTTAGGAAATGTACCCGTATGTTAAGGTAATGTACCCATAGGATTAGGTAATGTACGCGTATGTTGAGGTAATGTGCCCACCATATACATGTATTTAGATAATGTAACCGCATATACTAGAAACGGTAACTAATCCATGCGGGAATATCTTCTGCTTGCCATCTGTGATAGTTCGGCTTTTGTATTATAAAAGACACTTTTTATATTTAATTGTTTAATCAGAACTTTAAGGTCATGATATCCCCTTACACGAGGTTATCCAATCTATAGAATGCAGTCATACATTTTCACACGGAAATAATAACAGTCCATCAAAATATACAACCCAATCAGCACAATAAACTAAGACAAATCACATCATCAAAAAGGGGAAGTTGCTGTGAGACAGACATAGGAAATCAAATACGTAGTAAAACTCCCATTCAGTTGCAGGCAAAGGAAACCAAATGTCAGTTCGGATTTCTTTAATGTTCCACACGTAGAAACACTACTACTCTGATCGCACAAGAGACACAAATTCATCGTCTATCTCGATCAAGCAGGCGTTTCTATTTTCCATTACCTGAAGCTGACTCAGTCACGTATAAGGGTAAGTTCCATCAGATGAACATTAAAAGGAAGTACAGGAATGAATGATTTAGTGAAGTAGTCAGTATGTTATATAAATGACGGAATTTTGTACAAGTTGTTCAAGTTTTGCTTGTGTCTTGTAAAATGTTCAAAATATATATGTATCCTGGTACCAACCATGATACTTACCACGACAACTTAGCACGAGGTAAGATATACAATCCACCAGCTAAAAATAACTGTAATATTCTAATTGACACTCAAAAAAAGACTAACACCAACAAAACCATTGCAAAAAAGAATGCTGTATTTCCACACCACAATAAGAAAAAAACCGGAATAGTTTGGCGTCAAATGGCAATGCTCCTTTATTGTGATTAAATCTTGCCCTCTTGTTGATCAGGCTTTTTAGAAATAATCATGAAGTGTTCTTTATCACATTAAGAAAATACCAACTTTACCAACTGTAAAGTACAAGAAGGGAATGCCGAAATGTCAACAAAACCATAACCGTTTTCTGTTGTCAAATTCAACTCACGTCCTCACATGAAAAACTCGATTAACAAATTATATGTAACTGGTTAAATGATAATATGTGCGTGCATAACGGAATAAATGCTTAAATGTATAAACATGTTAAATGTTATCATTGAATGTGTGTTTTACATATTAAATGTTATTATTAGATGTGTGTTTTACATGTTAAATGTTATTATTAAATGTGTGTTTAACATGTTAAATGCTAGTATTGAATGTGTATTTAACATGTTAAATGCTAGTATTGAATGTGTATTTAACATGTTAAATGCTAGTATTGAATGTCTGTTTAACATGTTAAATGCTAGTATTGAATGTGTATAAAAAAGTGCGCGTTTGACTGATGTTACACGCTATTTGTCGTCTCGTGTTATGATAACATTATTGCACGTTTTATCTTTAAATTTACGAACACGTGAATTAATTCGAATAACACCTGTTATGGTTGCAGTAAGCATGTCACACATGGATTGGACACAGACGAGACTTGTCTCATCAAACGTGGGAATGTCACACTTCACCACAGAACAGTACAGTTTTGATAGCTGGTATATTTCCTTGGAATATTACACAACCACCAATCGAGCTATATAGGTGCATGCTACATATGAATACCGTTCACTCGGTCATGTCCTCAATGAACCCGTGCAGATATACATCGGTAGTATATTCCTAATGGACAGAAAGTCAGCGTATCTCTTTGTCTACATCATGTTTTATCAGAAACCCTTTAAACACACGACACCATGGCTTCCAGAGATGATCATATGATCAATGTTCGCATTATAATATCACGCATGTCGTATGTATGTAGTAGCAACAGAAATAACAACAGTGTGGGTATACCTCAGAATTACTGTAAAACACGGGCAGCTCGACATTCATTGTGATACATTAGACACGAAAAAGGTCTAAATATGAACCCTGACAAAATATATACAAGGCAATAAACGATTATGAGTGTACAAATTGATACTACTGTCATTTTCGACGTGGAAGCATACATGGCAAGATAGCCTAGCATTCGTCAGGTTATAATGTTCAGTCTTTCTTCCCTGTAATTATTTTTCTAATTGCAATCAAAACGGACAGGAAATGCGTGAATACGTAAGTAAAGCTATTTGCCAAACAAAAACAAAAATGATAACAATTCGGCGAGTTGAAACAAAATAAAAATTGTCATTACGATGACACATATTACTGATAAGATTGGGGTATATTTTATGTAGGACAATAAAACCGTTAGCTCAACAACGATTCCGGTTACGGGTATTCCTACATTCGTAATGAAAAGTGACAGGTAATTCGTAACTTGAAGTCAAACTGATAACAAAACAAAATTAAGAGAACATTTCGGCGAGTAGAACCAGAAATCAAATTTACACATTGCAATGACATAACACTGATAAGATTGAGGCATTGCTTATGTAAGACAATATAACCTTTAGTTTAACAATAATTTTGTTTGACGGTTGTTCCTATCTTCGTAGAACATTGAATTTTTGACGGATAAAAGCCTTCATTTAAGCGAGATTTTGACTTAATCACGAACCCGTTGTTACAAAGAACCTACAATGTTTATACTTATATTCGTAACCTAACAAAAACCTGACAAATGTATATGTAGAAAGCAAGGCACGTTATACTTACGTCTGTGGGAGTCGTTTGCAGCATCAGTAGCGCCACGTCTATCAGACAAACCGCTCCCGCCCAACCACTCACTATAACACACTGTACATCAACTGTCAGCCTCTGACACGAGGATATAGCATCCGGCTGTACGACAAGGTGTCAGACGGACAGGGTAGGTGTAATCACACCACCAAGATGCAGTACCCTATACACTACCTGTTAACCAACGACGCACAGCGAAGAGCTGACCGTCAAAGTGATTCTCAACATATAGCCAAACATTAACGTGACAGCTACGTGTCGACAATTCTTCAAGTATTGTTCACTACATTATCAACATGTTGTTAATAACAAAAGTGTTTCCAAAGAAAGGTGTCCATGTGTTCGTATGAGTATTTCGGTAATAGCTGGTTCAGTAATTGATTAAATCGTCTTTATATATGTCGCACCACGCCACTCAATTGCAAAGCTGTAGTCCGTTTGGGTAGCTATCAGAAATATAGTCCAGTGAAGTTGTTAGTGTACCTTTCACTTGTCATAACATTAACCAGTGTCAGTACCGGGGAGATGAGATCGAGTTAAGTTATCCTGAGAGAGCCAGTGTTCTTCGATGCGGTTAAAACGCTCACTTTTCTACACTAAGAGGCCCTTTTTACGCCATCAGTACACCACTCAATCCGTTTATCAAGGTCCCAAAGGTTACTGGAGTCCCGACTGGGAACGAAGTGCCTGTTTTGCTAACTGATGAAAACTGACTAATGGCATCCTAACCATGGCGTGAACGTGTATATTCCATTACAGCAAACCCATACTTGATTCCTGTGATAAAAACTGACAACTCTTGGCCTTTTCCACATCATCAGCTGAGCGCTGGAAACAGGACTATGTACATGGTGAGGAGAATTCCGGATACCAAGTCTCGTATCCATCCATTGTTTATGTGAATTGTGTGATACAGAGAGCAGATGATGCTTGCAGTGACGTCACAGTGGCTGAGATAGATGACTTATATGTAATTAGGAATAACAAACAATATTTAACTGAAAGTCGACAGTGGTGTACATTAGACTCCCACAATAATCAATGACAAGCACCGTATATGCACGTTACGTTGTAAAATCGCGGAGGGCCGCGAACCCAGGCTGCCTGTTGATATAGATCTCGTGCTGCCGGTCGTACACACACATAACACACTATTTGTTCATGCCATATTTTATTGCCTGATTTTGTATTCTAGTAGAGAGATGAAAACAAACAGACAGGGTAAGAAAAGTGTTTTAATCACAAAGGCAATGAATTAAATGTACACTGATTCAAAAACATGTTTTGAACTATACAAATAACAAATTGAAATAGATAACGTAAAAAGAATCAGTGTTATCGTAGTTTTATGATTATTTATTAACAAAGTTTTCAGTTAACTTGTGTAATTGATATTTCAGTCCCTACATCCATATACTGTACACCGGGGAATTTTTACCGCCGTTTAATTTTCGCCTTTTTCACCGTTCATAATTAAAGCGAATGATCACCAATATTAGTACACAACATACCAAACATAATGATTTATATTGTAGGGAAAAAAATACTAGTCGAATGTGGATCGGTGAAGGGCGAACATTCCCTGATTTACAGTGTTTCAGGGTTGTACCTTTGTGTAAGTGTATATCTAACCTATGGCGTGATATGGCATATTGACCCGTTGCTACAATGTAACCGTATGCAAACAACGTTACACACAGCGACAGAAGAAAGTTTCTAGTAATCGCTGTAGTGAAATCTTTATCGGGGTCGAGAGGTCGATATATAACCCGGTCACAATCTAGACTACTTAACTTCTAATTGATATCACTTTTGTCTGTAAATTATTTATTTTAATCGGATATTAAGATCACCCCTCCTGACACTATATATATCATCAACAGTGAATGTGTGTCATAGCGTTTGTTACTCAGACTACTGACTAGACAGGTCAACTAGAGTGTCGAGATCAATTAGGTCTAAAATGACGGATGGAATATCCGAACAACTCCTAGATTACCCTTCACTGTAGTGCGAAATTCTAATATTTGTGAGCTACATGTATGTACCATCGTTCACTAATTATCAATTAACACAATTTACATAGTTACACACGCTAGGGAGGTTTGCGTTGATAGTTTAACTGAAGTTTGATTTGTGTGTTAAGAACAAATCCTTAAGAAATGCTATTCTGTGTGACATTGCACAGGTTAGAGAAACTAGGCATGTTTTTGTTTATGTTTAAAAACAAATTACTATGCCATACTTTGTGTGATTATCCATCCAATTGATTCCAGATAAAACGGTGCTGGTTGTTTTGGAATCGGCGAACAGTTAAACACCATAGCGTCATTAAGAATCAAAGACAATGTTTCGTAAAAGTTATCTTTTTGTTACAAAATCTGTATTGATTTACCAATTCCGACAGGCGACATTAGCAAGGAAATAACAAATATCGAATATAGGATAGCTGAAATGAACATTCTGTGTAATTATCCCGTGGCTTTTAGGCATTGGTCATTAACTGCTTCACAAAAACGTGACTGAACACATTTGTATTCATATAAAGTGCATTACTTTTTTCAATATCTATGTGAAAAAATTGTTAATTAAATATTAGTGTACCATAGTATGTCAATATGAGTATGTTATTCAACTTTAATTTGAGGTCATGTGATAATTAGGAAAGCTCGATGAACTATTTATCTAAGCCAAACGCAGAACTGAGTTGATAATGACAGTTCCTATGTTTCTTATGTGGTTGAATTATAATGGACGCAGTATTTATGATGGAACTACTATTAGTAGCGGTAGCGTTATTTTTATGAAACAGTATATTGATTAATTTATATATTTTCTGTTTTGAAATATGTACAGGAGAATATCGCGGTGTCAGGAAAAACGATAGATACAAACAAAGGAAATACTTCAAAGGGGCCTATGAAAACGTATCGGGATAATTGACCAGGTGTTTCGGAGGGGTAAGCGTCTTCTGCTTAATCGACCACCCCCGCCATGTCAATCTCGATCAATCCAAAGTAATGTTACGTCCTCACACAAAGAACTCCTGTAGTCACAATAAAACCACAAAGGTACACTAATGGGTATAATCGATACTGACGACATTCATGTCACATAAAGAAATAACACATTTCTCTATAAGATCATGACGGCGACCATGAAACGTGCCCATAGTGTTCATCGACCTACATTTCTGGAAACCATGTGTTGTAAGTTTGTGTGTCAGCAGTCGACATCTATCACGGAAACCCTGCGTTGTAAGTTTGTCCGTCAACAGTCGACATCTATCACGGAAACCCTGTGATGTAATTTTGTCCGTCAGCAGTCGACATCTATCACGGAAACCCTGTGATGTAAGTTTGTCCGTCAGCAGTCGACATATATCACGGAAACCCTGTGTTGTACGTTTGTCCTTCAGCAGTCGACTATGGCAAGCCAAGTTGTCATTTATTCATGGAGCAATGTTGATCCAGTACTTAACCAAATTATATAAGATATCTCATATATTATATAAGATATCTTATATATTATATAAGATATCTTATAAACATATAAGATATCTTATAAACATAAAAGATATCTTATTTTAAGTTTCTGAGATATCTTATATCTTTTATAAGATATCTTATATACTTTATAAGATATCTTGTAAAAGATATAAGATATCTTATAAAAGATATAAGATATCTCATAAACTTTTCTTTATAAGATATCTTATATCTTTTATAAGATATCTTATATAATATATAAGATATCTTATATCTTTTATAAGATATCTCAATTAATTTTCTTTATAAGATATCTTATATATTATATAAGATATCTCATAAAAGATATAAGATATCTTATAAAGAAAAGTTTATGAGATATCTTATAAAGAACGAGACTCTCGCGAGACCGACAAAGAAGAAATGTTTGAAAATGACTGCTCCCGTTGTACTTAGATCACGAGTCCGATAAACGGGAGCTGTGTAAAACTAGCTTATTTTTCAACAGGAAGTATAACTAACACCAATATAGAATTTTAGTTGATATATTCAAATATTAATTATTATATTTACGCATACATTTTAAAATATTAGTGTTAGGAATCACACATTAATATATTCTAAAATGGCTGGAATAATCCAGAGTTATAAACTTTTCCGAAAGAAACTCGAGTGTTCTAAAGAGCCATTGAGAACTTAGAAAATGTCTGTGAAGTTGCTACATGTTTATTTATTCAAATGACAATTTAGTTTCGTTGGCCTAAAATCCAAAGGTTTAGATATAGTTCTTATTAGTGAGAATCACTGTCATTTATTAATCTGTTGTACGTCATTTTCAACCAGAATGAGACAAATGAAAGTAGTTTGCTGAGGATTTATTTAGTGACGGTGTTATGATGCCAAACTCGGTAAGAGCGCAGAAATATTGTCATAATCAGTCGCCACATACTCAAATATAAAGTGAGATTTTAAAATTCATCTTGATTTATGTTATTTTTCGTACACAACCTCGTTGAAGAATTATAGTTTGGTTTGATTTGGGGAGGGGGAGGGGTTTGGTTTATATTATTAATTAGGTCTTGTTTTATAGTTGATGTCAGAAAGCTGAGTTAGTTGATTCAACATTTATCATTCACATCACTTGTCTTCTTTGTTGTAAGCAAAATTTATTGATTTCTGCTGATTATCCTGTGTTATAAATTCATGGTTTAAAGTTTGTGTTCATGTATTTTGTTAGTTAACAGGTAAAGGACATGTACAACTGTTCAGTGTTCTTCCATATATATGTATGTATAGCAGGGAATTTTGCCCCTCCCCAGGGAGGAATTGGTACCCAAGGGGTTGTGAAATTCACATTTTGATTAAGCACATCAGAATATTTCCATCCATCAGAAGGTTTTCAACATATCTGGATCTGGAAGTAGACAATTATTGTTTGAGCTATTTTGGCCCCTTTTGGCTCCTCTTCTGAGGCCCTTAGCGTCCACATGATCACAACTCCAACCAAGTATGAATTTGTTACTACTGAAAGTGGATAAAACAGATCTTGAAAAGTCTTATTTCCATAAACTATAGCAAAATGTATCCCCTCCCAAAGAGTAAAAGGGCGACAATTGATAAAAAAACCTTAAGATATATACCTCATATACATCAGGTATATACCTTCTATACATCATGTATACATCTCCTATAGGTCAGGTATACACCTTCCATGCATCAGGTATATATACCTTCTATACATCAGGTACATGTATACACCTCATATAGGTCAGGTATATATACGCCTTCCATGCATCAGGTATATATATACCTTCTATACATCAGATTACACCTATACATCAAGTACATCTTGTATGCATGCACATGTACATGAGGTATATGTAAGGTCCATATTCTCTGTAGGTAAGGTACCTCATCTTTATAATAGTTGTCCGATTGGGTCATATTGATTACGTGCACAGGAAATATAACATGTTGTTTGCTTGTGCAGGAGTTTCCCAATTATGTTCCCTTATTGTGGCCTCTCTAGAACAAGAAGCACAGGCACGTGCACATTATCAATAGCTCACCTGGAATAATATTTTTCATTAAAAGTTGTTGATTACCTCTTACCATACAGGAAATATCAGCTTGGGGATCTCAACAATTTCCATGTTATGACTGAAGGAGTAAGTCCTCAGGGGTGGGGTGGGCTCCATTAAGGACTATCTTGGTATCATGAGTGTTTTTCCTCTGCATGCCCAGCAGCATATGGATGGGATCTTTACTGATTTCATGTAAAATTTGGGGACTATAAGCCCCATGTGGCAGGGCAGGACCCTGGCGCCAATCATGTAAGCATGGATGTATTCAGATGGTTACATGGTGGGGGATCTTAATTATCTTTACACCCAAACTTCATCTATTGGCACCCAAATGCTCTGGCCCGGTGACTGCTTTGCCTCTGTTTTTTTCAGACCTGAGATATGCTACAATTACAAGTTTTTGAAGATGAAATGTCTTATTTTCCTCTTTACCGGAAAACATACCATGTATATACTTTGTATCATGTACATTGTATCTTCTGGAAAATGAGTCAATACACTATATATAATAGAGATGATAAATACAGGTACCTTATGCAATGAGGCTGTATTATAGAGGATACCCTTACTAAATAAATAATGACTCTTTATGAGGTAAATCCATAAACAAATTTCAGCAAGTAGATGATATACATATATATTTGAAAACTATATATATATAAAACAAGGCAAAGTATTACGTGTAAGGCAATCCATAGTCCCCCAAAGGTAATGATTTATGTCAGAATGTATTTACTGTTAGGAAAGTATCCTGATACATACTTCTTGCATTCCTCCATCCCAAGATGTCCTTGTACACCAAATCTGGTTACTCCAGGTGAAATAGTATAGAAGTACAGGGTGCAAACCTATAATCCTCCCGGGAACCAGTGGGAGACTAAAAAGGTAGTAGTGTATATAGAATATATGAAAGTGGTAAACTTTTTATATACTCTGTATACAACTTTGTACACCACTTGTACACCACTTTTTCTTTACTATGTACAGACATTTAACACTCTCTATATACTCTGTTTGTCACTTATTTATACTCTGAATACAACTCTCTGTATAATATTTATACCATTCTCTATGCTCTGTATACCATTCATAATATACTATGTAGGCCAATTTTTTATACCCTGTATACCGCTCTTTATATATACCCTGTATATCACTGTTTATAAGCTGTATACCACTCCTTATATACTGTGTATACAACTCCTTATATTCTGTGTAAACCGCTCTATATGCTGTGTTTACCGCTTCTTACATACCCTGTATACCACTCTATGTATACCATGCAAATCACTCTTTATATACTCTGTATACCACCCTGTGTACTCTGTAAACCACTTTTTATGTACCCTGTATACCACTCTCTATATACCATTCTTTATATACTCTGTAAACCACTTCTTATATACCCTGTTTACTAGTTTGTATAATCTGTATACAAATCATTATATAACCTTCTCAATATTTCTTTATAAAGATATCTTTGTTGTGTTTTATAATAAACAAGAGGCACTGAGTTAGGACAAGTCTCCTGGCAAAATTCTAACAAAAGTGTATCCAAATTTTGATGCTCAGCAATATATATATATACTACTACAGCCAGGTATAACACATGTAGTTACTACTACAGACAGGTATTACACATGTAGTTACTACTACAGACAGGTATTACACATGTATATATTATCACAGATAGGTATTACACATGTAATTACTACTACAGACAGGTATTACACATGTATATATTATCACAGATAGGTATTACACATGTAATTACTACTACAGACAGGTATTACACATGTATATATTATCACAGATAGGTATTACACATGTAATTACAACTACAGACAGGTACTACACATGCATATACTATCACAGATAGGTATTACACATAAATACTACTACAGACAGGTATTAAACATGTACTACTACATACATGTATTACACATGAATATACTATCACAGACAGGTATTGCACATGTATTTACTACCACAGACAGATCATACACATGCATTTACTATCACAGACAGGTATTACACATGTATATACTATCACAGACAGGTAATACACATGTAATTACTACTATAGACAGTTATTACACATGCATATATTATCACAGACAGGTATTACACATGTATATACTATCACAGACAGGTATTACACATGTAATTACTACTACAGACATGCTGTAAGTGTTACCATGTATCTGGCTTGTGTGAAATGCCTTTTAGGTCACAAAATACAATTGTATCTCTACAAAATATATCTTATAAGTGATCAATATCTCAAAGACTTTAAAGAACATGCACCTGATGATGAAATATCACTTATCTGTATACATATGTATCAAATAATGAAATATTACTTCTTGTCTGTAATAGTATAAGTAAATACAAGTTTATAACCAGTTTGAAACAATGAATTAATGTTCCTTACATTACAGTATATTGATAGAACATAGAATTACAAATACATAAGTATGTTCTTTAATGTCTGTGATAGTTAAAACAATTTTATCTGAAACAATATAATTAAAGATACATAGCCTGTCTGTGATAATAAATACAGGTGTATGACCAGTCTGAAACAGTAAATAAAAAAAAATGTCCCCATGTCTATCTATATGTTATACTCCACAGAGACCAAAATGGCTTTAATGCGGTCTGTGATAAGCAGCCGAAACAATTAATAAATGTTCCTAATATGTTTAATGTCAATTACCTGTCTGTGAATTTGTACGGGTAATATTACAATTTTATCAAATTTCTTTAAAAACATTTAGAGGAAATCCGTGAAGAAAATCAAGATAAAACATTTTAATGAATAAATTGTAAGTAATACATGCAGTAGGATCGTTTTCCTTCAGTTATGAAATACATAGGAACATCCATTTCTCCACCACTTACCCCCCATCTACTTTATAAAGCTTAACCTTTTAAAATAATGTTAATACCGCTATAACCAGACCTATTTGGTGGCATTAAACTCCTACTTTCACTTTCACATACTTCATTTCCGGTTAAGAGATACGTACGAAACTAAGGCTTTCGATTTAATGCTTTACCGAGCGCTGTGGAGGAGGGTTTATTATCTCAAATTCAAATCTCGTTCTTTATAAGATATCTTATAACCGAATTATATAAGATATCTCATTTAATTTTGTTTATAAGATATCTTATATATTATATAAGATATCTTCTAAAAGATATAAGATATCTCATTTAATTTTCTTTATAAGATATCTTATATCTTTTATGAGATATCTTATATAATATATAAGATATCTTATATCTTTTATGAGATATCTTATAAAGAAAGGTATATAAGATATCTTATAAAATATATAAGATATCTCATTTATTATATAAGATATCTTATAAAGTATATAAGATATCTCATAAAGTATATAAGATATCTTATATAATTTGGTTAAGTACTGGATCATTATTGCTCCATGCATAAATGACAACTTGGCTTGCCA